>NW_026712277.1:10582183-10780312 GCF_030504385.1 Musca domestica
TCTAATATTCCAAACCTAGAAAAGAATTTGCGTGTTATTTTTTTAGTTATGCTAATTTCACCACCCGCTGTATTAATCATTAGGGGTTAACTTATGGTTATACTTCCGGCAGACAAGTCTGGGCTACAAAAATCTTTGTTCGAGCCGGTGTCGATCAAAAATTGTAATATTTTATTTCTACGGTCTACATATTCTATGTAAGGTAGGCTTGATGGCCTTCCTCCATAAAATTGTGTTCATTCATGTCGCTATTGACATTGTCAGTCGGTGTTTCCTCACTCATATCCGGATTATCAAGATCCTCGCAATTAGCCTCTAAATGAAAAAGACGGGCCTGTTTGTCCCCATTATGAATTTCAGTATAATTTCCTTTTTCGGGTTGGCTGGGCCGATTCATATAATTAATATTCCTAGATTGTACAGAACGATCTACTTCCATAGGTTCGTATTTGATCTGTTGTTTCTTAAGGTATGGCACTGGCCTATAATTTGGATTGTAGTTATAATTAATATTCCTTGATGACCAGTTATTGGGCTTGAAGTTATTCGTCTGCTTATTATGATTATTGTAATGTCTAGGTGGTCGAGCTGGTGGAGAGGGAGATGTCTCCGTTTGTCGGTCTGTTGACTGCAACTTTCTATATGTTCCTGAATGTAAAATATTGTTCCTCATTGTCAAATTCTGTAACTCAAGACAAGCTGAATATGCTTCAGGTAATGTTCTTGGCCTTTGTATGATTACCATTCTAGACAGATCCGGGTTAAGTCCTCGTATAAATATATCTAATGCTCGGTTCCTGTGAGTTGATATCAAGGCACTAATTGTTTCTTCACTATATG
Organism: Musca domestica; assembly: GCF_030504385.1. NCBI lineage: Eukaryota > Metazoa > Arthropoda > Insecta > Diptera > Muscidae > Musca > Musca domestica. The sequence continues at coordinate 10,583,024 of NW_026712277.1, forward strand.
ACTCCGTTTTTATCTTATTTATTATCAATGATAACTGATTATTTACAGTTGAATAGAATTCATCTACCTTCGACGATCCCTGAGAGAGTTGATTGAGCTGATGTTCCAACGTCTGAACATCCCTTTTGTCAGCGTAGTGCAAGGATAAAATTTTTTTCACATTCTTCCAGTCACTGTCAAAAATATTGTACGAAACTAGCGCCGTATCCGCCTCGCCAATAACCTTTTGCCTGATACTTTGCATGATAGTCCTGTATATAGGTTTATCCTTTACTATTTCAAAATCTTTAAGGACCATCTCCACAGAGTGAACCCAAGACACGTACTGCAGTGGGTTGCCGTCAAAAGTGCGCAACTCTTTAACGCTGTCTGGTAGTCTACATATCGATTTCAAGTCCTCCTCAGTTCTGGGTACTGCTAATGTGTGCACCACTTCTTCGGTAGTCGAAGTTCCGTATTGTCCCAACCGTTCTATCTCATTTAATCTCCTATTTAATTCAGCCGTATCGGTCGATCGCTCAATTGTCCCTAACCTATTCTCCATTAGTCGTACCTGTTCCAATAGTCGATTGACAGCACCCGTAAGGTTAGTCAATGTCGTCCTCATCTCCTCCATAGTGGTCAATAATTTTGGTAAAAGGATTCACTTACCTGGCTCCTTATATGGCTTGTATGGCACTCTTCCAACACTCTTAATGGATTTGATTTTTTCTAATAACTTTTTGAATTTTTATAATTGTGCAATATTTTTTCTTACTATTGCTTTAATTTTTTAATTATGCAATATTTCTCTTATTGCTTCAATTTTAATTTTTTCTTGTATGCAATAACTTTTTCTTTTTGTTTAAAAACTTTTTCAAGTATGCAATATATATTTCTTATTGCTGTAATTTTTATATTCATGCAATATTTTCTCTTATTGCTTTAATTTTAATTTTTCTTGTATGCAATAACTTTTTCTTTTTTTAAACTTTTTCAAGTATGCAATATATATTTCTTATTGCTGTAATTTTTATATTCATGCAATTAATTTTGCTTTAATTTTTTATTCTTCTGTATGCAATAACTTTTTCTTATTGCTTTAATTTTAATTCTTCTTTTTTGTATGCAATAAATTTTTTCTGATTGCTTTAATTTTAATTTTTCTTTTTTTTTTTTTTAATGCAATATTTTTTCTTTTTTTATTATCTTTAAATATGCAATCAATTTTATTTTTTCTTTTTGGCTCTTCGAGCCCACTTGAGCCTTAGTTACGCGCCGCGACACGATCAATTGAAAGTCCTTTTTTACCCTCTCGGAAGGTCCGTATTTTTCCTTTTTGGGAATCCGCTTTTATGATCACGGTAACCTACTCGGGTACGGATTGCTTCACTTTCGCTCCGGTAACCTTCTGTGATATTTATTTTTGGGGGATCACCAGGAATACCGGTTTGGCGAAGGAGGATAATTAACAACGTTTCTGGAGGGTCCCGTAGGATTCGCAGAATTTTTTACGTTATTATAAGGATACCGCACTTAAACACTTTTTTGTACGGTCCCTGCTCGGGCGCCAGTTAAGGATTTTCAATTGCTCACTTTAAAAAAATAAAATTTTAAGGCACTAACCCGGTGCCTGTTAAATCAAAGAACACTTTTATTTATATTCAATTATAAATTCACTTTTATTTAAATTTAGTTAATTACTTTACAACCGCTTTATTCGTCTGCGTAACTAAGACTGATCGTTCGCAGTCAATCCAATTCCCATCAGAACTCTAAAATGGTCAAGTTGCATTCATTTGGTATCGTGGGAAACGCACCGTCAGGTAAAGGTGTAATTGGACCCGATGCGCGTGCAGTGTTTGGTCAGTGGTTCGATATAGGCGCGTGTAACAGGGAAATGCTGACTTCGCTAATTAAAGTTGGTCGGCAGCATTGGCAATGTTCTTAACTATATATAATAATAATAATAATAATAATAATAATAATAATATAATAATAATAATAATAATAATAATAATAATAATAATAATAATAATAATAATAATAATAATAATAATAATAATAATAATAATAATAATAATAATAATATAATAATAATAATAATAATAATAATAATAATAATAATAATAATAATAATAATAATAAATAAAAAAATTACTTGTATGTACCTACATCTAGCGCTCTCTGTATATCGATATATTTGCGAGCATAGATATTTCAAGTTGTTAGGTAGATCATATTTCATATGTCAAATTTTCATACACTTACACATGCACAATCACACGTACTCACGGACACACATACATAACTCTTGTCAACACAATTATTAAAGAGTATTACTGGAGCTAACATTCTGACACTATGCGTAGATAGATGTCAACACAAAAATAAATAGTCATGCAAACACACCACCACTACTTATGAACATAAACACCCTCACACACACATATGTATATACCCATATTCACTTACATCAAAGGCCACAACTTATGCAGACTGACTGACAACCAAAAAAAATTGTATATAACTATGACATTTCTACACGCATACATAAGTAATTTGTTGACAAATGTTTAAGTTATGTGGGTTCATAAGATCCACATGAATGTGGTTGTGTGTGTGTCTGTGTGTAAAAATGAGTTACGAGGATTTCAAGTGATTTTGAATTTTTGTCAGGGATTGGGATGAGTAAGTTTTTTTCCTTAGCTTTGATTATTTTTTTGGCATTTTCCATTGTGTGGTGGGGGTATTTAAATCTCTTCGCAAGAAGTTTTTGTGGCGAGCTCTATTTAATTTAATGAAGTTCTGCCATGTGAGTAAATAAATCTTTAAGATTTATAAAATTAATAAATAAGACATAATTTATGATGTGGCAAACGGAGCTGCGTATTCACATATCTTATGAATCTGGGCATGAAAAATGCTTCACTGCCACGGGGGATGTGGATGGCCATCGAAGAGGTCACACAAATAAATTCTTAAAACATGAACTCATAACAATTCCAATATGGACCATAAATACATTTTTTTTATGGCATTTTTTTCAAATGCACACACACACATACATACATACAAGCAGAGACAACACATTTGAGTTGAGATAAAAATTTATATAAATTTGTATTGGAAATTGAACACATAAAGCCATAATCTTTTGCCAACGATCTATTGATATGGAACGGACATACAATCGTACACACACAGACATAAGCCTACATACACGTGTATGTTTCAGGGGTTTCCTTTATTCAAATGTATGCAAGAGAGTGTGTGTGTAATTCAATTGTATGCTGTCGGTTTTTTTGGCTGTGTCACAGCCATAGATTTTCCCAGTCGCTCTCTGCCTCTCCCTTCTGGTAGGGAATCACAACAACAGCGAAGATTGATTGTTGGCAGGCAGAGAAGGATAATGCTCTCGTTGTATTGTTATTTGAGCGTGTATGTATGTGTGTGTGTGTGAGATTTTTTTTGCTTCGTAGCTTGTCAATAAATTGTACAATTGTCCATACAAATGGATCCCATATCCATTCGTTTAAGCCATTCTCGTTGTGTGGTAATTGAAAATAATGTTGTCGATCGTAAATTGTTATGCCAATCCTCAAGAGAAGGACACACGAATGGTTGTTGGGATACGGGCACGCAGAAGAGAAGTGCTGGAAATTGCTTTCGACAAAAGGAAAATAGAATTGTTTAAAAACAATTTATTTTAAATGGTTGTAAAAATGTAGGGAAAAACATATGTGTGGGAAGATATTGAAAATAAAATTAATGGAAATTATATTTTGAATTAGTTTGGAAGATGGAAAAACTGCAACCAAATTCAGACTGCTGCCTTTTCTAAGCCACTCGTCCGACAGCTGTTAAAATTATTCCAATGACAGCTCATTATATTGTTTACAAGGGTACAAAAGTATTTTGGTGAGAATTTTCCAGAAAAAAAGTTATTCGTGATGGAATTCAAGCGTGATAGTGGCTGGAAAAAGTGGCTATCGTTAGAGCACTCCAGCATTTAAATATGAATAAATCTTTTGTGTCTCGTATCATCGCTCGTCACCGTGATACTGGTAGCGTAGCCTGATGTCAAGGAAGTGGATGGAAGAAAACAGCAACATCAGCAGAAATGGTTCGAAAAGTAAAGAAGCGACTTGATCGAAACCCGCTTAACATATCGCAATATTCCATTCGGCAAATATTAAAAAATGAGCTCCGGGTAAAGCCAAGAACTTACACCGCAAAATAGACTCAAAAGAGCTAAAGAGTTTCTTCGCTTGGCCGAAAGTGGTGAACTGCCGAATTTCGCTTTCTCCGATGAAAAAACATTCGTTGTTCAGCATTTTGTTAACAAACAAAATGTTCGTGTTTACTTGTCAAAGAGGTCAGCTGAAAATGTGCACCTTCGGTTGGCCACCAGAACTCAAGCGTCGGCCATAGTGATGGTGTGGCCCGCCATAACAGCCGATGGTCGGTCACTCTCCCCTCCGTATTAAACGATCGCGAAAAAATTCGCTTCATTTCCAGCGCACAATGGCCACCAAAATCTTCGGATACCAATCCGTTGGAATATTGTGTGTGGAGTATTTTGGAAAGCAAAGTCGGCACTAAAAAATACCAAAGTGTCGACCACCTCAAGCAAGCGCTTCGCCGGGAATGGGCCAAAATACCGCAGAACAACATTCGGGCAGCGTTTGACGGTTTCATTGGCCGTTTGAAGGCCATAATTCGTGCCAAAGGTGACCAATTCGAACAAATCTAGACTTATTCTAAAATTTGATGCTATTTCCGACATTTCATTCAATGAAATTTAACAAAAAATGTAAAAGTTATGGCGTTTGACTTTGTTGCAGTTTTTGTATCTCACTCTGTACAGGTGTTAAATAGGGAAAGAAAATATTATTCAAGAACAAATTAGGCGTCTTTGAGAATATTTTTTCAAAAAATTTGTGGAGAACTGTTTATTTATACTTTTAGGCTCAAGCTCGCAGATTAAATTCGTCACAAAGGGGTCCTACCGACTTCAATTTCCGAGCGGCAGCTCTGAACTTATTTACAAAAAATCTTCTCTAACAAAAATCGCCTACGGGTTTTAAATTTAAACTACAACTTCTGTTCAAAATTGGCACATCATCTCCAAAGCTCCTCATAATTGAATTTGCGTTTGTTCTGCTTTCGATTTATATTCCAAAGGAGCAAAGTTTATTATTTTGTTCTTCTAACTACTGTTTGCTGTAATAAATTTCAAACTAAGTCAAACTTGTTTCGTTGGATGTTTTTTCACCCAAAAACAACAAAAAATCCGTTTCCATTTTAACTAAGGTTTTATAGAATTTCCAAATAATCAACACAGCAAAATAAAAAAAGATCTTCCAACTTATCTTTATTACTTAAAACAACAATGACAGAGCTAAAGAGAAAAAAAAAACACAATTCAAAGAAAATAAAAGAAAACAAAACAAAATAGCATCTTTAGCAAAGGAAAGAAAATTAAACGAAGAAAATGAATGCCGGCATTAAAAACACGGCAAGGAAGAAGAAGAATACGAAGTATAAGGATAACAAACAGATGAAGAAATATGGTTGTTGCAGTTACAGCAGACTATTATGGCGAAGAAAAAGCTTAAAACGCATCTGTAAATGGCAATGGACGGAAGGAACACAGGCGAAGTCTGGTTAAGCACCAGGAATTATGGTAGCCATGGAGCTGGATTTGAAATCAACGCCACCCATAGACACACAGGAGCGGAAAAAAAAACTTTCGTTCACAAGCCAAAAGAAGGTAATCTGCCAGTGGTATTTGTATCGCCATCATCATTCCTTCTGCTGTCTTTCGTTGCTCATTTTATTCAATTACACCTTTGGGTGTTGTAATTCCAGTTGAACCATTCGAATGAGAGATGGAAAAAGGAAACCCAATATAAACAAGCATACGGAAAACAGGAGAGTACCACACTTACAACCAAACAAACACACACAGAAACAGGAGTTGTGTTTAAACACCCTCTGGAACAGCAGCTGGAGCAAGCAAACAAATAAACAGTAACTGTAAAACAAACAAATATCGGGATCATCCTTATGCAAGGTCTTTGAAGTGATGTAGTTTTTTTCTTCTGCTTCTCTTTCAGAATGACGCATAAAATATTAATACAGAGACGATGAAAAAAGAAGAAGACGAACTCATTTTACATTGACTGCTGATGAGTGTTAGGACAACATTTTTAATATAAAAACAGATTTCTTAATAGCTTTTCATGTGGAGGGGACGCTACACCATGGAATCAACGAATTCTAAAACTTTTCCAGAAAGAGGGATATCAGGCTGAGTTTTTTCCAAGGCAGGTTCCTCCCTCTAGCTTAATAGAATTTTGTATCTTATCTCTCTATTCTATTTTTGGGTATCATGTGGAAAATTGAGGTTCAAACAAGAGTAATTGGTTCCAGTGACTGTGTCAATACTAGCGTTAGAAAAAGCAACAGGAACAAGACCCCTTATGCTATTAAACGTGAATTTTTTAATGGTAATTTTCAAGGATTGTTAGCTCAGAAAATATGTTAGAACCCCCCAGTACATTAAACGAGATGCTTATAGCCTACACAACATAGTGGTAAGGGCATTATACCTTTGTGCACTAGTTTGTAATATGGAGAAGGAAGCCGCATAAACCCATAGTTATATTTGAGGATATACAGAGAATCACTTTCTGAGTCGATTTATCCATGCCAGTCCATCCATCCGTCCATTAATTTTTTGAATAAAATGCAGGTCGCATTTTTTTCCAAATTTTTCAAACAATTTTTTTTTGGCCCAAAGATGAACCCTATTGTTATTGGTGAGAATCGATTAAGATTTGGATATAGCTCCATATATATATTTTTTCAACCGATTTCGGGTTAATTGTGCACTAAATGGCCAATATCAGTACAAATGACCTGAATTTCAGAAATATCCAACCGAATTCAGTCTAGAAGTAAGTATATCAAATCGGTTCCAATATAGCTATAGCTCCCATATACATATGTTTAATCCCTCAAATTTGTAATATACAGTGTGAGATGAAAAAACTGCAACCAACTTCAGACTGCTGTCATTTCTAAGCCACTCGTCCGACAGGTGATTTCTTTATGTTAGGCTGAAAAAACCACAAGAGGCTATCGTTAGAGCACTCCAGCAATTAAATGCTAATAAATCTTTTGTGTCTTATGCCATCGCTCGTTACGGTGATGCTTGTAGCGTAGCCCGAAGTCAAGGAAGTGGACGGAAGAAAACAGCGACATCAGCAGAAATGAAAGCAGCTCACGAGCCATTTTTCGACCACTACGAAAAATGGCTCTTGAGCTGAACATATTTCAATATTCCATTCGGCAAATGTTGAAAAATGAGCTCGGGGTAAAGCCAGTTAAATTCCAAAAAGTGCAAGAACTTGCACCGCAACAGAAAGAAAATGAACTTAAAAGAGGTACAGAGTTGCTTCGCTTGGCCGAAAGTGGTGAACTGCCGAATTTGGTTTTCTCCGATGAGAAAATGTTCGTTGTCCAGCAGTTCGTAGACAAACAAAATTATCCTGTTTACTTTCAAAGAGGTTAGGTGAAAATGTGCACCTTCGGTTGGCCACCAGAACTCAAGCGACGGTGATGGTGATTGGGTGGGCCGCCATAACATCCGATGGTCGCTCTCCGCTCGTATTATTCGACCGTGGCATCAGAATATATGCCGAATATTATCGCGAAAATATTCTGGAGGGTGTATTGAAGGCTTGGGCACAAAAATGTCACCCAAGAATGGATAAAAATGAGGATTTTGGCCACCAAAATCTCCGGATACCAATCCGTTGGACTATTGTGTCTGGAGTATTTTGTAAAGCAAGGTTGGCACTAAAAAAAAGTGTCGATCACTTCAAGCAAGCGTTTCACCGGGTGATTGGGCCAAAATACCGCAGAGCAACCTTCGGACAGCGTGTGACGGTTTCATTGGCGGTTTGATGGCCATAATTCATGTCAATGGTGACCAATTCGAACAAATCTAAACGTATTCTAAAATTTGATGCTATTTTCGACATTTTTGCTTTCATTCAATAAAATTTAGTTTTTTTTTTATCTCACCCTGTATACTTAGGTATATCACCCATATAACAATACCTCTCAAGCCCGCTTTCTCAATCATTACTCTCACTGGGTGATTACAGATCCTTCGAATCTGCTACAAGAACGAGCTGAACCTTAAATTAATATGGACCCCACCTATTACTACTCTTAATAGTAGCATAAATTCGGAAAATAATTCTCATTTACTTGAAAAGTTCAGTCTTTCTCATTGAAGGACTCAGCTGCAGAGTTTGAAAATTCTACTAATTACCCAAGTCTTTAAAATTGCAACCCAAAGCTTTCTGAGTTTACTAGGTTCCATATTCTTAGTATGTTTAGCACTCTTGTATCACACCATTCTCTGCAATCACCCCTTACAGGCCTTTTGATAAAAACCTCATGTTTACAATCATGTTCAATCTCCTTCCCCCGGTAGCGCTTCCCTTATTCGTTCCATACCACATTCTCACTATTTTCTCAGTGAATTGCCCTCTCATTGAAGTCATTTCAACACTGACATCCACGAGAAGCTCATCATACCCTAAGCTGTGGCTTACAAAAGCCAATAAACATTTTAAGGTAATGTTCGGACATATTCATCCTATAAGGCAGACAGTCAGGATTCCTTTTATCCCTCTCTCCCAATTTTACCCTGTACTACTCCAAGTTGAGTAATGTAATGGATTTTGCTAATTTGTCTTTACATTTTCGCGAAAATATGTTCATCTATTCGCCCCTCTCCCAAAAAAAAAAATGAAATGGAAAAAACACCAAAAACAACTTCAAAAGGCTGGCCATCAACCCCAAAACAAGCTCCTTAAGGATGATGGCCTTTAGAAAGAAGTCCTGCAAGAATACCGTCAAAATGAAATGAATTTTACTTCTCACACAAGGCAGGAGAACAAACAAGTTGTGTTTACTTCGTTCGAAATTAAAGAGATATCAAAGAAATTCCTGTTGGACCAACAAAGGAATGTTTGCTGCAACACATCAACAAGGGAGAACACAGCAAGGATAATACCAAGTTGCTTTAAGTTCCCTTATTTTTAGATATTTTAAAGATTTTGTGGCAAACTCAAATGATTCGAAGGAATTCCAAAATGGTCCCATCAGGACATAAAGGGTTAATTATGTATTCAATGGCATAATGGAGAGAGTTTCTTATTTAAAAAATACACTCCTTGTAGCTAAGATATAAAGCCAAAAATAAAATCAGATTTTCCTTTATGCTTTTCATCATTTCTTTTTTTTTCTGCTCCATTTTAATGGCATAAATCGGGTTTAATAAACCATTTATATCTGTGTTCTATTCCATTCATTTGTGGCAAATGTTTGTTCTTTTTTTCTGTTGTGTTTATTTGTATTTGTTTTAATAGCTGATGACTTTTCATGTTTTATTATCTTTCTCTCTCTCTTGTTGTTTTTGGTGATTCTTCCCCCGGCTTGTTTTGTTTGTCGGTTTTTGTGCTGTGCTTCATTAATCATCATTTTTGTGGCTCTTAAGAAAATATGTTGTCTCCTGTGCCATTTTCCTACTTTATTTTTAATCAAAAAGAAAAATACAAACAACGAAGAAGAAGGTGAAAAAACTACGACCTCTTCACTTTTTATGTTCATGCTGGCTGCCGCTGCTGTCACAGCACAAAAGCTTGCTAGGAGCCACATAAAAAACCGGATATATTTGGTCAAAACTTTTTGCTGTTATATCCCACAATAAAAATAAATACTTAACTCGTAAAAGTATGCTACAAAAAAAAAGGAGAAAAAAAAAACAGAAACAACATCTCGGATATGCCACATTTTGGGAGGGTTTATTCTCCGGCTGTTAAAGTTATCAAAACACAAGAAATGGGAGAAAATGATGCGATTTCCGTTCCATGAATATTTAAATGGGAAAATATTTATTATCAGAAATGTGATTATTGTTTTTCATGCTGTTGTTGTTGTTGTGGTGATGGTAGATTTGTTGAAATAAGAAAAAAATATGAAAGAACAAGTCATTATGAGCATTGTTAGATAATGGGATATTTTCTTCGTAACCTTGAGTCCTGTGGGATTACTGAAAAATTGAAAAATGTGTAATGAATGAAAAAAATCTTGTTAAGGACATGCAAAAGCATATTCTACATTATAGATGTGTTAGTCCTAATGGAGTTGTTTCCTCATTCAAAATTTGCCAAGGTGTGATTCGGACCAGCCAGTTTTCTAATTGGAATAATTGAAGATGTTCGGAATGTTTTTATATATTTAATATTTTTATGTCCTCAGCTTTAAGGCATTATACCCGTGGGATATACCATTTGCTGTGGCTTAAATGTGCTGATCGAAATTGGCTTTGGCAATTTTTGTCAAATCCAGAAATTTTTGGGTCGATCTAGCTACGTCTCCAAGGGAATATCAGATTTCCTGCAAATTTGGTATATGGTAATATTTCTAATCTATCCACTCCGTCTAATCCCCCCAAAGAGTTCAAATATTTAATGAAAACAATGTACCTTATAGTAAACAAAGGATATAATAATTAATCAACCATAGGTCCTGTGAGAAAATATACGAATTCCATTAACTCCTTCTGGTTTTTCCTCCAGCGAAGGGTCATAATTTTGAATAATTATAGTCCTCATGAAATAAAAAAAAATCCACCTATGCATTTTTAACTTCACACAACGCAATATTTCTACTTACATAAGATCTAGTTATGGGACGTATCGGGTCATGCCCTCTGGTGCCTCCCTAACATGGGGAAATGTTCCCCATTCATTTTCAAATTCAATATTTGTCCTAAGGTTAGTTGTAGTATAAAGATAGGATTTGTAGGAGCAATCTTTATTGTACTTCTCCCAAAAAGGTTATGCAAATACTGAGGGTATATACTTGTCGGAACACTGAGTAAAACTTTCTATCTTGTAAAAGTAGCCCCTGTGGCCCCTCTTGAAATAGAAAAGACATTCCAAACAACAAAAATGTCAAGAAGGGATCTCACAGGTAAACATATGGGAGTATCCTCCCACAATCTGTATACACCCTTATGCCTACCTCGCTGCTTCCGGTGAGGTGATGACTTGTAGTAGAATCGAATCTTGCACCTTCTGTGTTATCTGATGACTTTCATTATCACTGCTTCACTGGGTTCCTATGTCGTCATAAAGATCAGCTTATCTTTAGTAGAAGCCTTGGAGGTCAACTCCGCTGAGGTGATTAGCCACCTTTTGTGTGCAGGTTGACTATTTTTTTCCACTGCTTCACTTTTTCCTATTTTTTTATAAAGAACTCCGAAACATGTTTTGGCCTCGGATAACAGCTACTCTGCAGAAGAGGCCTCGGAGGCCAGCTATTTTACAGTTGTGCCCTCGTAGGACTGCTACTCTTCGGTAGTAACTCGGACTCCAGTTACTTCACAGTAGTGGTCCTCGGAGATCAGCATCTCTACAGTAGAAACCTCGGAGGTCAGCTACTCTACAGCAGTAGTGAAGAATAAATGATTAAAATTCCAAGCATTTAATAATTTTCCCAACTCCCGTTTTTCCCGAACGATTCTCTAAGTGATTGTCCGTTTATTCCATTAGCTTATGATGCCTCCATTTAATTTCATATTCTCCTATAAACAGGAATTGTGTTCATTGTTATTATTATTTTGCGCTATCCTCTGTCTACCCCCGGGGAAGGTGGGCCAGTCGGACGGCTGAGGCACTTTGGAATTATGAATTCATAATTTTGTGAACTTTGTCATTATGTTTTGCCAAAGAATACTTTAAATCCTTTGGCAACTTTTTAGCACAACATTATGCCAAAACACACACACACACAAAACAAGGACACCCGCACTCAGACGAACTCTAGGATAACCCAACTCCACCTACTTCTAATAATTTACTTCTGGCTCAAATTGTTGTTGTTCAGTTCAAAGTTCAAACAGTCTAACAACCTGAAGATGAAATAACCATTTGAAATTATCACCGTTGTCGTTCAGGGTCCGACAACAATCACATTTACACCCCCATTCTCCCTTATCCCTCTAAGCCATGTTGCAAAGTGTAACAAAACTTTTTCACACGCCATCATAACAAAACAGGATAAAGACTTTGCCTTTTTTGGAATGGTCTAAAGTCTGCTGGAAAGGTAAACTCAGGAGGAGAAGAAGATGAGGACGACAACAACGACGATGAAGAAACATCAACTGCCATTGTATTGTCGCAACAAAGCTGCCACCGCTTAGTTGTCGTTGCTGCTGCTGTTGTTATTGTTCGTGTTTGCCGGCCAAGTCTAAGTATTGTCCTTAAGCTCTCCATGAGCTGTGCTCTAATTCCAAGCACAAATAATTATTTAATTTATTCTCTGCCCAGGCAGTGATGGTGTTGTTGTTGTTGCTGCTGCTACGGCTACTGCCACGGTTGTTATTGCAGCATGGCAGTAGCAGCAAACCACAGCCAGCAACAACGAACGACAATGGCATAAAATAACATTTACGTTAATAACATAAAAATGTATTGATGTTGTTGGCAGGGCACGACAATTGGATGTTAGAGTGCGCAACGAGGGAGGTGAGAAAATGAGGGAAAATTTAAAAATATTGAAGTAAAATGGGATCTCTTGAAACACAATGGGTTTGATTTTAAAAACCAGCCATAAATATAACTAACTGAATATTGAGGCTGTGGTCTGATCGATTCTTTCTATGGATGTCTTGTATGCTGCCATGTATTAAAACTAAAGGGTGGTTTATACGGCATGACATACGAGGATTATTCGAAATTTTTAACCGTAAAGCGAGTCACCAAAGAGACCAATTTTTTGCCCTTTGTGGGGGAAGTACCAGAAGAATCGGTTCGACCTCTACCTTCTTTAAAACAGATCTCAGATGGAAATATTGAGATGTATCAAGTCTGAATGGAATCAAATGTTAATTTTGCGTTTTGTGAGCTTCATGGATATTTTTGACCCTTTATGGGGAGACACCATAAGCAGTGAACCGATATATCCAATCTTTACACCAGGCCTTGGGTTAATAAAAAACAATGTGATGTGTGAAATGTGAAGAAAGCCGGATGCTTATTTCGGATTTCATTATCGTTTTGGCTATTAATAACTTTGACCCTTTGTGGGGGAGGTACCAGAAGAAATGGTTCGATCTCTATCATCTTTATAAAAAATCTTGTGTTGATAGAAATATTGAGGTTTGTCAAGTCCGAATGGATTCGGATGTTAATTTAGCGTTTTTATGAGCTTCGTGGATATTCAAAATGCTGACCCTTTGTGGGGGAGGTACCAGAAGAAGTGGACCGGTATACTCCATCTTTACACCAGACCTTGGGTTAATAAAAAAATGTGTGTGTTGTGTATAATCTGAAGATATACACCATTGTCAAAACGACATTTAAAGCATATATTTGCTAATTCCACACGTCTGAACATTTTTACAGAAATTTGTGAAAATGTCGATATCCCAAAAATTTTGACTGTCCATAAAAAATTTCAGAATCGCATTTAATGTATTTATTCAAAATTTTTAGCCTTTGTGGGGGAGGTACTTGATGGAGTGGTCCTGTATTGTTTATTTTCTTTCCTGACCTAGCTCTGATGCAAATTTGGAGCGATTTGGAGCGAAATTAAGTTATCATTTCTCTTTCTGTGCACTTAAATACTTCTTTCTTTTTTTTTGAAAATTTCTACCTTTTGTAGGGAGGTATCAGAAGGGGTGGACCGATATTGCCCATCTCCGAACTCGATCTAGGTTTGACAATAATATTACGATGTATCATGTTTGGAACAAATCGGATACTCCTTCGACAGCCAGACAGACAGACGGACTGACGGACATCACTCGATCGACTCCAAATATACCCTCTCTAGCCATATGGCTGAGGATATAAAAATGTAGAAGAGGGAGGGTACTTGCCTCCTCTAATTATAAAAATGTGTGGATTACAGTCTTTCAAAATCCCGACACACATGTCTTTTATTTTAAGCCTTACTTTCGCAGGCTTCTGAGTTCATTCCTGTAATTTTGTTTTTCTTTTTGTTACACTGTGTAACGTTCTTTGGACTTTCAAATACCCTTTCATGCGACCCTCGTTGTGCTGTATGCCCTTAATGGGTTCTTTAAAAGAATTTTGTAACTAGAAAAAGGTGGTAGTTGGTTGGTCGGTTGGCTGTTGTTAAAATCCGAAAAAATAACTAAGTTTATAATCTCCATGTAGCCAGTTTTTATTGGGCTTGTCAGCGATGGCGGCGGCAATGGTTTCATTTGCCAGCTTTCCCGACCGAAAGAGAGCATTCTCTATTGTTTGGTTCTGTTACTTGATTTATCCGGGCAACCCTTTTGCTGTTCCATTCAACTCGACTCGAATCGACTCGGCCCGCCGATGGTGGTGTATGGCGTATGTTTTTGATTACAATGAATTTAAAGTTTAAATTGAAGTCATTGCAAATCAACGAGCTAAGCACTTTGAATTATTTTTCTTTTTGTTTAGATTGTTGTTGCTGTTGTTGTTTCCTTGGCAAAGGTTTAATTAATAAAAGCCTTTGCCTCTTGTAACCTCTTGCCTTGCTGAGCTTTTAACGTTGCCGTCAAAGGACCATCTTTTGCCTAAACTTAACCCATTTCAGTGGCTTTATTGTTTCGGGCGACTGCTGCTCCTGTTACCATTGTTAGTTTATTAGCTGGGCTGGTCTGCTAGGGGAGGGGGGCGGGGCGTGTTGGCGAATTATTAACTACTTTCGCGCATATTCATTTGCCTTAAGTTGCATTTCGGGTAATTAAGTCAATTGAAGCAATTTTCAACGGAAGTTTGTGTAATATTTTTTAAGCACTTTTTTGTTTCGTTGCTTTGGCGGTTCGTAGGACGACAATACTCAGCTCTCTTCGTGGGTTTGACGTCAGTCTGCTGCCATCACCGCCAAACAAACATTACGAATTCTTTGCGTTCACAGTTTGCAATAAATGAAGAGTGTAATTAAAATAATGTGCTAATTTTTTTCGTGTGCGCCCCCCTTTTTCCTCCATTTTCCCATTGTTATTAAAATAGAAAATGACTTAGATGTTTTTCTCGTTGGGGTTTTTTTTGTGAACTCTTTCACAGAGTCAAATACTTTGCCGCCATTGTTTGACATTATTTTCGGTGCATGCCCAAGTGTGATGACGATAAATTGTTTAATTTTTTCCTTTTCTTTAGGAGCGCAGTTTCATTTTGTTTTCTAATCTAAAAATAACTTTCCATTGGGGTAACGTAAAAAAGAGGGAATTAATGAAGTTAATAAAGGAAACAAAGAATCAACAAAGCTCAGAGAAGGACAAATAATAAAGGAAAAATTTAATAATAAAAGGATTGAGGACAAAGAACGTAGTAGTTGAAAATAAACAAAAGTTATTAATAGGATCTAATAAAGCAGGGATGGGTTGAATGACAAGCCCGTTACTCTGCTGCAAATTGGAAACTACAGACAAGGAGAGTTGTGGATTTTTGTTAATTTTTGCAAAATACAAATTTGGAGAAAGGCAAAACCTTTGATACCCTCCACTATTTGGAAGGAATTTCGCAGAATGTTAAACAATTCCGTTGAAAAATTCCGCTAAAAATTCTAAAAATCCCGATCAGGTGTTACCCGCCCTACGAACTCCAAATACCAACATTGAGATCGTTCTGTTGAAAATATAGCTTAAATCATCAAAATTCCGAATAATGGGAAGAGGAGGGATGGGTGTTATACGAAGACTTGGACCTATATAACCAATTGTCTGATAGTGGAGGAAGTATCCATTATGAACTCAAAATACCAAATTTGACTATAACTAAATTTGAATCTATATGGATAGTTCATTGCATTGAATGAAAGCAAAAAATGTCGGAAATATCATCAAATTTTAGAATAAGTTTAGATTTGTTCGAATTGGTCACCTTTGGCACGAATTATGGCCTTCAAACGGACAATGAAGCCGTCATACTCCCCCGCTGCCCGAATTTTGCTCTGCGGTATTTTGGCCCATTTCCGGCGAAGCGCTTGCTTGAGGTGATCGACACTTAGGTATTTTTTAGTGCCAACCTTGCTTTAGAAAATACTCCGGATTGGTATCCGGAGATTTTGGTGGCCATTGTGAAACGAGGACTCTATTTTGTAACCATTCTTGGGGGCGCGTGCTGGGTCCTATTGCAATGTCCAAGGTCTGCGGCCAAAATATTTGCATGCCCAAGGCTTTAATACACCCTCCAGAATATTTTCGCGATAATATTCGGCATTTATTCTGATGCCACGGTCGATTAATATGAGGGGAGAGCGACCATCGGCTGTTATGGCGGCCCACACCACCACCATGACCGGCGCTTGAGTTCTGGTGGCCAACCGAAGGTGCACATTTTCAGCCGACTTCTTTGGCAAGTAAACACATGCGGATCATTTTGTTTGTTTGTTTACAAAGTACTGGACAACGAACGTTATCTTATCGGAGTAAACCAAATTCGGCAGTACACCACTTTCGGCCAAGCGAAGCAACTCTTTTTGTAATTTCAACAACCCAAACACCTTAGATAAGTTGCAGAAAAATGGTGATCTGCATTTTATGTATTTTTTGATTAGATTATGATTAGGCCAGTCTGATTCACCCTATCAGATCAGAGGCTGACATTTCGGCATAGGATTCGGGTCATATTTTGATACAACGTCTATATAGACCTTGTTTCAGATATGTGTACATATTTTCCAAACGACTCTACGTCTAATTTTAGGTTTGGGCGCCATTTTGATATTCGTAATAAAACAATGTCCACAGAACTTCTGACGAGAGATTTCCGACATGCCTGCTATTTAGTTTAAAAAATAGGTTCCGAAAATATGGAATTTAATAGAGATTTTAAAACTGTTCCTTGGTGGGGAGAACTATTACCTGAGAAGTATTCGATGTTAGTTAGAAACGTGTTATCGGCCTTTATAATTTAGCCACAGCATGCAATTGAACTTATTGCAGTCATAATACCAACGACCTCAATACATTGGCGAGTAACAACAATAACAACAAATAACACACAAGAAAAGCTATGATAGCAGTATGGATAGCACCACCCAACCAGCCAGTATACCCTAGAATTCTGCAACCGACAAAATGTTATTTACTTCATAGGGTAAATAATTCTCGTTTACTTGGTGATTTCTTTAACATGTAGTGATCAATGTGATAGGGTTGGTTTGCTACTACCGGAGACTTGTCTAAAGTTTAGTTAGTGATTTTAAATCAATTGACACAATTGTTAGTTGGGAATACCTTTTGAGCTGGGTCTCATTAAATTGAGTGGTAGGTTCAGAACCTTCGGGTCGTTATTCCACTGGAGTTTCGGCTCGTTGTTCCACAGGAGTCTTTTAATCGTAGTATCTCAGGAGTTTCAGCTCGTCTATCCAGGGGAGTCTTCTGCTCATTATTTCGCAGGGGTTTTGGCTCCATGTTCCGCAGGAGTTTCGGCACATTGTTCTTACAGTAATTCAAATATTGGTATTGAATTTGAGGTAATCATAAACTGCAGTTTTAGCTAGTCAAAACTCCTATCCATTGGCGAGAACCTAACAGCTAACAGCTACAACCTTAAAAATCTTCAGGGAGCCGCTGGTCCATACTCAAACGGTTATACAATGATTTACCGATTCATCTTAAGGGACCTTGACGTCTATTCTCGATTCGAACCTGAACAATTTTACAAAGAGTTCTCAATCCATCTTAGACGACCTGGAAAACTGCTATCAAACATACCCACAGTGAACTGCCGAAACGGAACCGTTATACAATGAGTCCCTGGTTCATCCTATATAAGACGTGAACTTCATCTATCAATGTTCTCCATTTGAGGTTCCATGATTTAAAGATTGAACCAAAGTTAAATCTGATGACTTGAATTTAAATGTCATCACCGAGTTATGCATTATTAAATCTCGAATTTAGTCATATTTGAAAAAATTTCCAGAACATTTTTTTTTTAATTTCGACTTTTTTTGCCCACCTACATTTGAAATTTCCATTTACAATGTCCCCGAAGTCAAGCTCTAATGCCATTTATAAATTATAAAAAGAAAAAAAAACATAATTTATGGCCTCCACAAAGACATAATCGTCTTTAATCACTGCCACTCAATTTTCGGGCTAATCAACTCATTAAAATCTCTTAAATAAAACACAGGGACCAGCTACCGAAAACAAACACTAAAAAGGAAGAGCTTGGAAAAAATCAAAATTTTTAATGAATGTCCATGAATGGAGAGGACAAAAACAAGCAGAGAGAGTGGACGATGAATGTTGATGATAAAATGGAGCATAGATTTTATTACCATTTTTCTGGGGTGATGGTTTCCAGCGTCTCCGCCATGTCTGTGCAACATCTCAGCTTGTCCAGTTTTCTGGGAATGAGTGGAGTTCCATTTAAGGCAAGTCCAAAAAAAAAAAAAAAAAAAATACATCCAAGCATTACAAAACAAAGCCTTAGACGCTGTGACTCGTTAAAAGGGCTTTATCTTGATTTTGGTGACAATCAATTTAAGCTGAACGACATTGTGATTTACTGCTTAAGAGGAGTACATCACAAAATGAATGAGCAAACGAACGAAGGAACGAAATGAATAAATGAATGTATCACTGGCTGACTTGACTGACTAACTGGATGCCTCTATTCTCCTTGGAGTGGGTGTAGAACAATTGGAGATAGTGTTGAAGATGGAAATGTAGACGCCATCCACTCAGCTCCAATAGAGCCCTGTGAGTGACTGTGAACAAGCCTTGAATGTTAAATGGCAAGGCCTGGCAGTAGTTGCCATTTAGATTTTTATTTAACACAACATTGTCTCTAAGAGAAGTCATTTGAGAGAGGGAGTTGAACCCCCAAAACAAAAAAAATCTCTCTCTCCCTCCCACACTTTCTTCACTATTACAACTCCCTACTTGAGATTATTTTCTATTCTATGCTATATTTCATACTCTACCTCCCTCCCTCCGACTCTTACCCTCTCTCGCCATGATGTTTGTTATGTTGGAACATCTCTGAGTTCGTTAACAAGGTCCATAAGTTGTAGCATCGCTAAATTCGTTTTGTGGCAGCCGTTGGACCGTTTCTGGGATGAATGTTAATTAACAATTTAATTGCTGTAATCTTACACAAGTTAAATTGATGAAGATGAATGTTGTGTGCCACACAGCGTGGATGAGAGTGGATGTAGAGACACATGTCCATGTTTTTGCTTTCTTATCCCAAAGGCACAGTCGCACACACAGCCATACTTTTACTCTCATACCTACTTAACCTAGTTGCTGTGTATCCTTTGGTTTTGGTTAAGTAACATACTTAAAGGGAAATCTTGTTATCCGAAGTAGGTCATTCGTTTGGATACATTTTCGTGAAATCCTAAAATATCGATCAGAGGATGGTTGGATGTTGAGTGGCTGATTGCCACATACTTCAATGATTTTGATAGGGAATCATCATGTACAACTAATTAGAGGAGGGATTGGAAATTTTGTCAGAACAGGAAGCTTGAGGTAAGATATGGGAATAGTTGATATTGAATATCATATCGAGTGGAAGACCAATTTGAAAATAGAGCAGTATCCGATAAGTAGACCAGCAATATTATAAAATACCTTCAATTTCAGATGAAATCTTCAGCTAGAGAAGAAAGAAAATCTTCTCTAGCAGGGAATTTAATTGCCGACCATACTCAATCATTCATTTTCTTTTGCTTTTTTTTCCTCCCCACTTCCCCTCTCTTTTTTTGTGTGCCAAGATAAAAATGTTAAATTACAAGGATTTTTTTCCTCCAACACAACAGTTGGAGTTACGGCAAAAATTGGATTTGTTGTAAATTAATGACTGCCATAGATAAGGTAAGTCGTCCAGCACAGGCCGAAGGAAAAAAGTTTTGTGGTGCAGTGGGTTAGTGGCATTTCTCGAGGAGTGTGGCAGACGCAAAACTAATTTCGACATCTGTCGTATTTCATTTGTTAAGCCCCAAACATGGCCAATGAACTAACTGGTGTTAGACAAATAATAACAATCTAAACAAAATTGCAATTTTTAAGCCATAGTTTTTTGTTCCTTTTTTATTTAGATTTTCCCTTTTTTGGCAATTCCCAACCAAGTTATGGTTTTCTATTCCTTTGTGAGCTGTTGTAGTGTTGTCTTTTTTTCCTGTTTCTATTCTCGGTTTTTTTGGCTATGCCGCATTTATTTAACAAAGTATTCACTTTATGGACTCATTTGTGCCGCAATGGCCCCAGCAAAGCTTTTGGCAGCCATACAGGAATTTTTATTAAAAAACCAAACCAAACCATGTTTTTCTGCTGGCCATCATCATTTACATGAAACTATTACAAAGGCCAACCAGGCAGTAGTTACTGGCTATCATAACACAAAAACGTTCACCAAAGAAACTACAGCAACAACATCAACAACAATATTAGAATGGGTTTTAGGAATTTATATTGGCATAGCCGGGTATTTGAGAAATGAGCAAACAAAATTGAATGAACAAAACATTAATAATAAATTCATCAATCTTTTGGGGAGCGATAGAATTAAAGCCAAGATGTGTTAGACAGTTGAAAGAGATCAAGAATCTTAGGGTACGGTTAAGCTCTAAGGGTGGTGTCAATAGTTTTGGCTAATCTTCATCAGAAATGAGCCATCATGCTTAGGCTAGTCTCTTGTGAATCATATGAGGGTAGTAATCATAGTAAGGTAGTAAAACTGAGATATATATCTCGCAGATCAATATTTGCTCTTTGTTCCACTTAATGACACTCAATGCCATCGTGTCCTAGGTCAGGAAAATCAAATTGACAGCTTCATTTTTAAACATGGACAGAGGGTGTCTCTACACGAATAAGGGGAGAGAATAATAGTTCGTATCATCGGATGTGATGAATGGAAATGATTTTATTTCTCCATTCGACCCATAAGCGTCTTGATAAACCCAATGCCCATTTTATATATTTTTAATGTAAAACGTCCCTTAATCCCATGGTAGTTTGGGCTGATCTCAGAGAGTTTACTAGCGGTCATCTCAGAGAATTGGGAGCTTTCAGATCCACCATTATAGCTGCAGCTGATCAATAACAGTAGTGAGAGCAAAATTTGCCGTGATGAGATTCAGTTGTGGACATCTACTTATTCAAGAATCAGGAAAAACATTGGTAATCGGTAGATTGATAGGCGCCGAAGGAAAAAATAGCTCCCTACATCGAGCTCCCTAAGATCTCCGGTTGCGATCGAATAGAGATTGAAACTGGCTCGAATTTGAGAGGGAGTTCTTCTGCGAGTGGGTAAAAAAACTATTTTTTAAGTCACTCGAATAAGAGTGAGTATGCTTTGCTCATTTTCGAGTGGGAGTAAAAGTTACTTGAAATCAAGCAAATAAGAGTGAATATGCTTTGCTCGATTCGAGTGGGAGTAAAAGTCACTCGAAATCAAGCCAATTCTACTCTGTCCAAGTGGACAATTATATTTTTTTACCATTGTTTGCATGTATTTGTATTTTCTCAACCTACATGCTCCATTTGATAAAATCCACACTTCCTCTCTCTTTAACTCTCTTCAACTCACAGCCAAAGCTGTTTTCTACACACGTATGAACACAAAAATCAGCAAAGAAAAAATCTATTTTAGTTTACTCTTAGAACCAACTTTTACTTTATTTCGAGCAATTCGACTCCCACTGTATACTCAGAGAAAACGAAAAAGTGTAGAGAGGAAGTAAACTTCGTGTAAAACTCATACTCTTCTAGCGCTTACTCGGGAGTATATTTCGCTTGCGAGCAAATATGAGCTCTGGTTGCAACATTGAAAACGGTAAGAGCACAGTTGCGCTTAACAACATAACAAGAGCCTAACCGAAAGAGTTTTGAAGTTAAGCTTCATAGCGAAGGAAGAGATCTCTTCCAGCCGTAGAGTTTCTAACTCAATTTATTATATAAAGCTTTGGGTCCTTGACTTATGAAGGAATTTGACATTACATAAGAGTTCTGTAAAAGATAGCAATTTGAGAGAGATAGAGAGGATTTGGAAACAGCTTTACTACATTACAAGTAAAAAGTTCGGCAGGGCGCAACTTTTCATTCCCTCCACCATTTGGAAGAAACTTTGAAGAAAAAAAAAAAACAAAATAAGTCGAAAAATGCCGCCCATTTGAAAATCGTTATATGTGGGCAATACAAAGACGAACCCTTAATACGAAATTTGAAACCATTCCTATTAATAATGACGCTAAAATCATCAAAATACCAAATATCATCAAAATATCGAATATCGTTAAATGGGGGCTATACGAAGACGTGGACACGCTTGGAAAATTTTCTATCATAGGTTTTAGTACCCATTAAACCATAAAACCCAATATAGGGAGATACCATTATATATATCCCAATTAAATTATCTTCCAGGGGTCAGGTACTCAGGTGGAACTCCTTGAGTGTATTTTCCGACAATTCCATTGAAAATGTTGGCTACAATCATTAGAATACCGAATATTGGGAGGTACCGTTATATACGACCTAAATACAAAATTCTTTTCGAGTGCTCACAAAAAACTCCTTAATTAGAAATTCCGACGATTCCATTGAAAAGTGTGGCAAAAATCATCAAAATGCCGAATATCAGGGGGTATCGTTATATGGAGGCTATACCCGATATGTAACCGATAAAACCCATCTTCGAATTTGACCTGCCTGCAGACCTGCCTATGGTGAAGGGTGTAAAAAACTGAACATTCACGGTCTGGGAGATAATTTTGTCCGAAAATAATATTTTTGCTACTGCGTTCTCAATTTTATGCAATCCATATCTACCGATTTACCATTTCTACCTATTTATTTGTGTCAACTATTTTTCGTTAAACTAAAAAATACCGAAAAATTCAATTTCCACAATTCTATTTTGTCCCCAACCGAAATGTATGGAAAATTGTCGGACAAAGTCAAGACAATTTATCACTGTTTGATACTGCCGACAATTCAATGCTGTGGCAAATAGAATTCCTAGCTAACTGTGACAGCAAAGCATTTTTCCGCAATTACAATGAAATTTATATACTTTTCTTAAACAATTTCGCATAGCATGAAACGCAATAATGTAACCCTCCGCTCCCCTTTCCCCCTTCTGTCTTGACTCTCGTTTACGTTTACCTTTGAACATTCAAAGATATGCAGGATTAATGATGTCAATTACAATTTGCCGCTGGTTAACTACTGTTGCAAACGTTAGCTTAGATGGTTGGTGGCTGGTTGGTTGGCTGGCTAGCTGGCTGGATGTCTTTCTGGTTGTTTGGTGGTTAGTTCATTCATTTGCCGATCCTGCTGGTTGACTGTTTGGTTGGTTGCTTGAATGTCATTGAATTCTTTCATTTCATTTAGTTTGGTTTGTGCCATTTGCTTGTTGTGAGATTGATGACCGAATCAGATTTTCAGTTATTTTCGAGTTTTATTGATAGAGATTAAACGAACTAAGAGATACAGAGAGTTAATTCAATTTGCAACACACATTCGCACAAACACACACACACAGGCACACACTGCCACCCAAAACACCAATCCAACAAAGGACAACTTACACCGTGGCAGCAAACGGTCTGTTAAAAAACGCTAACAAGTTCCTTACAATGGCAGACTGGAGACAAGTATAAGTGTTTAGCAATTTCCTCGTTTACATTCCTTCAAAATCGAAAAAGCGAGGAATAGAAGACAACGGAGGACAGCGAAGCAAGGAGGCCAGCTAGCAAGAACCAAAATGTGTGTAAAACTAGCTGCTGTGCCAATTCGAAAAGACGTTTAAACAATTTTATTATACAATTACCTCGTTGCATGAAAATGCTGATTCCATTGCCAGTGCCGACGCCATCTCCGACATGGGTACCATCAGTAGAATCATCACCATCCTCATCGTCTTCCTGCTGAACGATATCATCATTGATGCTGTTACACTTGGTTAACTGAAGCCGGTTGCCTGAATGGCATAGAGCGTACGCATTCAATGCATGTCGTGCAACTTTGGTTAGGCCGCCAGTAACCGATGTCTGGCACTTAGCGACATTGAATGCGTAAAAAAGGCAAGTCCCCCTCCCCTCCCCTCCTCTTCTCTTCTTCTTCTTCAAGAAAGTGAACCAAGAACTTGCAACAGCTTGTAGTGCGAATGTGCATACAAATAAACTGCCGGTAGTGCTGTTGTTAGCTGTCCAGGCTGCAACAGTTGTTGGTATTGTTGTTGTTGCTGTTCTTGTGTTTGTTGGTTCTTCAATATCCCATCGACAATGTGCAGTTTAGTTTTAGTGTGATTACTTGTGTTTGATTGCAAGTTAGTTAAAACTAATAGTAAGTGACTTGCAAGTGGTATGGAGATGATTTCGCTTAGTTGGCTGAATGATCTGGGGGGCTAATGATGTGTGTGTGTGTGTTTTTGAAGAGGGGTATGAGAAGTAGTGGGAAAAATTCTAATAATTAAAAAAAAAGATTATATGAAACGTAGAAACCCACAAAAACCTTTATGAAGGCTTTATAGTTATATTTGACTGGTATAGGGAAAAGCTACCCTTCTTCCACCAATTTTTGAGATTTTCGATTTAAGATTTTTTGAAATTCTCACATTTAAGTATTCTTTGGTATCCTTGCATTTTAGGTCAATAGTGTTCTTGGCAATGTTTCAGATAACAATACAAGGATTATTTTGGTCGGAAATTATGAGCTTCAAACGAGTCACTTATGGGGTCTTTTTGGCTCTTTCTTAAAAATATAGCTAAAAACTCCTTCTAAAAGGGATCGTAGCCAGTCAAAATATTTTATAAAATTATTTGTCATACAATTCTACTATGGGTCCTAGAAGACGTCAAAAGTCTACAATTTACCAAAGTGCCAGGAATTCATAAACACATTTCAGGGTTAAAGCCGTACCACGTGTGAGTTTATGCTAAATTCTCCCTCAGAACATCGTGCTAGAAAGATAAAACCAAAGAAGGAAATATTCCTCATCAAATTTCATTGTGAGTCTTAGAAGACAATTAATCTCTATTTTCAATAGATATAAGGAAAATGTTTGTATCAATGTTGCCAAAAAACGAAGATATTTTCTAATATTTTGAAAAAATTGTCCTCGACGTTATTTTTTGAATTGGTTTCTGAAAGTAACATAAAATTTCATTTTAGACAAAAAGGGTTAAGGAAAGTAATATTCTTCACAAAATTTTACTATCAATATCGGAATAAACCGTATGTCTAGGCTTTATGGGTTTTAAGAAAATTATATTCCAATCTTTCATGTTACAACTAAAAATTAAGTTTTTAAGTTTTTTACTGCTCATGGAACGGATTTCCATTCTAAGTCAAAATCTCCCTTAATACTCCATTTTTTGGGGAAAATATTAAAGGGAGAAATATTCTAAAAAAGAAATTTGTATGCTTAATATTTACCATAGAAATTATCATATTTTTTTATATAAAATCCATATTTTATTTTCACACATTTACCAACTTTGCCGAAATTTACTTCATATTTTCTTTTAATTTCCTTCTCCCAGCCAGTGTGGCTTGTGGAAAATTCCATATGAATTTGATAGCACCGGGTTTTGGATAAAAACCCCAAAAGTGTTTCGGATTCTTATAGAAAAGTTTAAGTCCTTTACATAAAAACCCCAATATTTGGAGATATATTTCGCAGATTATTCAAATTGGAACCATTTCCATTATTGTCAACATTTCCCTTCATTATCACCCCACCCCATGCTCCTATTACAACTTTTCCCCACAACATGGGTTGTTTGTCTTTCAATTTCATGCACCTATATGGCCCATACGGGTGTACACGCACACTATTTGTTATTGTCTATTTGTTGTTGATTGTCATAGCCATGGTCACTGCCATTGCAGGCTGGCTAGGAAAGCTGGCAGGCTGGCTGGCAACCCAACCAAGTGAGTGACTAGACGACGTCGTCTTGCTGGAAGCCGACTATGGCTCGTTTCGCTTTAAATGCTTTTAAATTGGTTTCACATGTAAAATTAAAGAAAATTGCATCGTTAGTTGGTTGCCTAACAAATCCAATGTTATTCCTATTTCAATTTCCCCAAACACACAAAGCGTCCAATTTTCGATCGGGGAGGGAAAGAGAGAGAGAGGGAGCAGCAGAAAAAACAATTGGAAAATGGTTAGGAATAATTTATGAAATTACCATTGAAGAGGCCATACAGAAAGGATACTTGCGGTTGACATAAACATTTAACAAGAAATAACAAAAATTCCCAAAGTTAATCTAAAGCTAATGGGCCATATTTTCACAACTTATTTATTCAATGAAATTCACATTCGAGTGAGTGTGTGTGTGAGAGAGCCGATTCTCTTGTGGTCGATTGGAATTTACTTTGTTGCTGCTGGGCTTTTGTTTCGCCAAATGGTTGTCATGAAATTTTTGTTTTATGTCATGTCGTTAGAATATGCTCCAAAGTACAGATCACAAACTCGTTAGCCGGATTTTTAACAAATGACCATTAAAAATGTCATAATCATAAAATGGTGTTGGCTACCATTTGGGATTATTATTCTGTTTTTTGTTGAGTTTTTAAGAGGCAATACGATTGTCTTTGTTGCACATTCTGTAATGATACTGAAGGGTGAAGCATTTCCAATTATGTACATATGCGATTTTTTGAAAAGATGTTTATTTATATAACCACTTACTTGGTGATAGAAATGATTGATTTGGAAACGAAGGCTGTTGAGACCCAAAAGAGTTCCAAAGTCATTTCAGAATATATACTAATTTCGCTTTCTTTCGAAGAATCAAAAAAGAAATAACCTTCATTCGTTTAATTATAAAAAAAATAGAATTGACCATGTCCTTATAAAAATCATGACTTCTTTCAGCTATAATGACTTGAGACCAAAAGATTGAATTATTTTTCTCCAATTAAACATTTTATTGTTATATTTCTCATAAAACAAATTCGGATTGGTGATTATACCCTCAGCCATATGGCTATATCAAAACTTGCCTCATCGAAATAACGGTTTTAGAACCTTGGTCTTTTTGGACCAAATCCTTTTTAGGACATTTGGAGTCGCTCTAGCGATGCCCGTCCGTCTGTCAGTCTAGCTGGTGCACACGATAACTCTCGAAATGAAGAATTCGATTTGCTTTAAACTTGGTATATCGTAATGTTATTGTGAAACTTATATCGAATTCGGAGATGGGCAATATCGGCCCACTCTTATGGTATCTCCCCCACAAAAAGTCAATATTTTCAAAAAAAAAAAAAAAAAAAAAAAAAAAAAAAAAAAAAATATATATATATATATATATATATATATATATATATATATATATATATATATTTTATTGCCCAGTAAGAGAAAGGATAATCTGATTTTGCTCCAACTTTGCAAATCCTCATCTTTGCATCAGTGCTAGGTCAGGTGCGAAATTAACTAATATGGGTCCACTCCATCAAGTACCTCCCCCACAAATTGTCAATATTTCGAATATTTATAAATCTTATAAAATGTGATGCAAGAGTCCGATTGTCGTCAAACTACAAACATCACAATATTCTAATTAACCCATGTTCTAGTGTGAAGATAGAATATATTGGTCCACTCCATCAAGTATCACTCCCCACGGACTAAAAATTTTCATATTTATGAAACTCATAAAACGCGTAAATTAACATCCGATTTCCGATTTTTTACATCTCAATGTTTCAAGCAACACAAGATCTGCTCTAAACATGGACCGTTCTTCTGGTACCTCTCCCACAAAGGGACAAAGTTTTGAATAAACAAAACGAATGAAAAATCCGAAATAAGCATCCTGTTCTCTTCATATTTCACACATCCAATTACTTCTAGTAATACAAGATATGCGATCTGGTACCTCCCCCACAAAGGGTCAAAATTTTGAATATCCATGGAGGTCATAAAACGCGAAATTAACATTCGATTTCATTCAGACTTGGTACATCCCAATATTTCAATCAACACAAGATCTCTTGTAAAGATGGTAGAGATTGGACCATTTCTTTTGGTACCTCCCCCACAAAGGTCAAAATTTTGAATATCAGTGAAGCTCATAAAACTCGAAATTAACGTTCGATTTAATTCAGGCTTAGTATATCTCAATATTTCCATCAACACAAGATCTTTTGTAAAGATGGTAGAGATCGGATCATTCAATATGGTACCTCACCCACAAAGAGTTCAAATTAACATCCGATTCCATTCTGACTTGGTACATCTCAATATTTCCATCAACACGATATCTGTTATAAATATGGTAGAGATCGGACAATTTCTTCTGGTACCTCTCCCACATAGGGTTCAAGATTTGGAAAAACAAAACGCTCAAAGAAAGGGAAATAAGCATCCAACTCTCTTCAAATTTCACACCTACAAACATTTATGCTAACACAAGATCTGATGTGAAAATGATATATATCTGCGAACCACTTCTGGTACCTCACCCACAAAGGGTCACAATTTCCAATACTTTTATCTGTCATAACTTGCGAAACAAATCAGCGATTATTTTATTAACTTGCTATGTCTAAATGTTTCTCTCAATCAGAAACCTGAGATGAATATGGAATTTATGATTTCGCATAGAATTGGATATAAATGTTGGATTTTCTTGTAATTTTTGCCCATACCAATATTTTTATCTCTATTAGATCAAGTAAGAAAATGGAATACTTCGGTCGAGTATATCTGAAACTTCACGCACGTTTTAACATTTTATAAAAATTTTCACATATTTCATATAAAGTGAAAGAAGCAGTCGATATAGTTCAAACCTGGCAGGTCGCAATATATATCTCATATTTATTAAGGTCCGATACGAAAAGGACAATATTGGCCCATTCCTTCGGAACCTATTCCAAAGGATATTTAAATAATCGAACATTGTCTGAGAGTATATATCTACATCATAAATTATTTACCACATTATATAACATAGGGTCTAGACCTGTGAGATACATTCCCTTATTTATATATGTAGATTTTTGGAAAATTTCACATAATCCTGTTCATATAACATAATTTGGACTTCTTATTAACACATTGACCTAGATTTAATACAACTTCTAGAAAGTAGAATATCAATTTCTCCCAGTAGATAAATTTCTTTTCGAAAACTTTGTAATTGGCTTACATTTTCCCCTTCACCAAATTTCCATTTCCAACCAAGAAATGGAACTGCCAGAATAAAACAAACGACTGAAACTTTCATTTCAAATAACCATTTTGGTAATGAGAGAAATAAATGTAACAACATTTTACATCCGAAACAAACGATTGGAGACTCCGGGGACCATTACTTTTTGTAATTTGGTCATTTGGAAAGTGTGCAGTTTCTTGAAAAAATATATATAGGTTGTACATGACATACTCACACAAACACACATAAAACATGCAATTGCTGCAATTCTCTGCACACTCGCACTCACACGCATTTGGTGTCCAAATGTGACATTTGCACGCAGTGAATGTTAAAAGAAAAGAAGGACACAACAAATAAAGTTAACATTAAAATACGAAAATGTATTATAGTGTCAAGTTTAATGTTTGGCCAAATGACAAAAAACACACACATATATACTAACACACTTGCAACATTGCACACACACACATATATATACTGTACGCCTGGGAATATATTATTACTGTCGCTGTAGCCTTGACAATATGTGATGCTGAAATTTATAAACTCTATTCCTTCGCTACGATTACTTTTTTCCCCAAGCCAAAGATATCACCAGAAAAAAGAACACGCACACACTCAGCATAGACTTACTGCATTGTGTTAACCTCAGTGCGACCAGCGCCTCCAAAAAAAAAAGGTTGGCTAAAGAAAGAATTAAGAAAAAAACGGCAACTTGCAACTTGTGCATATTAACGCCGCCATGGTAGCAGCACTCCACGACCTAGTCGCAAAAGATCAGCATAGAAAAAAATGCGTTTCTTTTGTAGATTTAATCACATGCGCAGTTAAGTAAATTACACACAGAGAGAGAACGAGGAAAAAACCTGAAGAATGGAGCTGGAGAAAAAAAGCGAAAAAGCTAACAAATGAACTGCATAAAAAGACCAGGATACCAACAGGAGATGCCAACAAATGTGCAAAATGCTACACAAATGCGGAAACCTAACGTTTGCAAACTTCTTGACTTAGCATATGAGTGTCACGAGTAGACGATAACCCAGCAAAGAAAGTGGAGGGGAAAATAAAGCACACTATTCATTTAATGAAACATATCATAATAATAGGGACAAAAATTGTATTTTAAAATAGTCTAAATTATCAATTGAAGTGACGACTTACCAGCCACAACTTTGGAGTCGAGGTAATCCAAAGTCTTCTATAAATTTTCAAAGCTCTATATATGTTGTGAAATATATCTCAAAATATTGGGGTCCCTTTTGTATATGGCCGAAGCTATGTATAGGGTTTTTAAAAGGTTTGACATAAGAACCCGAAACTCTGTTGGGATTTTGATTTACAAAATTTCAAATTCACATGAATTTTTTCTCAGCCGATTAGCTATTGGAAAGTGTATTTTGAAGAAATTGGAATAAGTGCTAAATTTGTCAAAAATAAAATAGGCATTTTATTTTGGCAGATTCCTGGCGAAGCGCTTGCTTGAGGCGATACTTCAGACACAATAGTTTAACGGATTGGTATCCGGAGTTTTTTGGTGGCCATTGTGCGTTAAAATGAATAGAGCAAATTCATTTTGTAAGCATTCTTGGGTGGCGCGAGCTGAGTGCGATTGTGCAGAGTCCTCTTGGAATGTTCAAGGTCTGCAGCCAAAATGTCTGCCTGTCCAAGGCTTTAATACACCCTCCAGAATATTTTCGAGATATTTATAGATATTCGGCATTCTTTTCTGATGCCACAGTCTATTAATACGAGCGGAGAGCGGTCATCGACTGTTAGGTGGCCCACACCATCACCATGGCCGGCGCTTGAGTTCTGGTGGCCAGCCGAAGGTGCACATTTTCAGCTGACCTCTTTGGCAAGATAACACTAGCAGATTATTTTGTTTGTTTACAAACTGCTGGATAACGAATGTTTTCTCATCGTAGACGGAAACAACCAAATTCGGAGGTTCATCACTTTCGGCCACCTCTTTAGCTCTTTTGAGTCTATTTTCTTTCTGTTGCGGTGTAAGTTCTTGCATTTTTTAGAATTTCAATGGCTCGACCATGACCCCGAGCCCATTTTTCAATATATGCCGATATGTTCAGCTCACGAACCATTTTTCGGCTACTGCCACGCGGGTTTTGATCAGGTCGCTTCTTTAATTTTCGTACCATTTCTGCTGATGTTGTATTTTTTTCTTCCGACCACTTCCTTGACGTCGGGCTACGCTACCAGTATCACGATAACGAGCGATGGTACGAGACACAAAATATTTATTCACTTTTAAATGCTGGAGTGCTCTAACGATAGCCACTTTTGGTTTTCCAGGCAAATATAAAGAAATCACACTAACACGCTTGAATTCCATCGCGAGAAGTTTTTTTTTTTTCTTGAAAATTCTCTCCAAAATGCTTTTGTCCACTTGTAAACAATATAAAGATCTGTCACTGGAATAATTTTAACAGCTGTCGGATGAGTGGCTTAGAAATGGCAGCAGTCTGAAGTTGGATGCAGTTGTTTCATCTCACCCTCCCAAAAAGCCAGACTTATCAAACGCCTACGCACCAAGACTGGCCTGGCCTTCGTGCAAAATTTGAAAATTCTAGCTTAAGCCGTTTCGTCTGTATGTTGATTCTGGATCGGTCAATCAGTCCGTCAGATATTTCACTACTCTTTTACATAATAAGAAAGTTTTGTAGAATAACAGTGTTATTAGATGCATGGAACCGATCATTTAGCAACCGATTTCCTAACACAATATCCATGAGTCTACAGTCTCCGAGGTGATTGTATAAGATCTGACGAATAATTTCCTCTTACCTATAAACAGAGAGCTTTCAGCTCATTCATCAGCAAAATAAATTGACAATAAAGGATCACATCTGGGTGAGGTCATATCCTGAGTTCAATATGTTTTCCGAACAAGATGCAAGCTTTGAAATTAGGCATTTAGGCATTACCCTGACGATATGTGCCTCACTTGTTCAACAAAATCTTGTAGGAAGTGTAACCTCCATTTATACTATATATCTCTAATTAATGGTCCGAGAAATGTTTCCTGGGCTCAGCCAAGGTTGAACATCACCATTTCACCATCTCGATAGTTGTACCAAACTAAATGGCCACATGTAGATGCAACGCGGCAAAAGCATATCGCTAGCTTGCGAACAGAAAAAAAAAAAACTGCCAACTAACTGCTCTTTGGAGGCTAGCAAAAACACACACACGCCGACACACATCTACGAATGTGACTGGCCTGCAATATTCAGCTCGATTGCAAGCAATGGCGTATAAACAGTTAAACATTTAAAAGCGTAGCATTGCGTTTTTGCTCACTCCCTGTTCTGTTGGTCATTGCCACGTTTTTGCATTGCATTCCCAATGACAATCGTGGCGAACGAAAAAATGTTGCTGTTGAGATAACGAAAAAATTGCTCACTTCTTCTATTTTTTTGGGTTTGCAAGCTACTGCTGCCACAGCCACTGTTGTTGTCGTTTTTGTTGGCAATTTACTTGTTGTTGTTGCTGCTGCCGTTTGGAGCCATAGTGTTTTGGAATTAATTATTTGTATCTAACGAGATAAAAACGTTTACTGTAAACGCAAAATATGCGCTGTTGTTAAATAAAAAAAAAACAGCAACAACAAAAACAGGACTAACATCAGAACAACAAAACAACAGCAACAACGAAAACCGAAAATGTAACGCAGCAAATCCACTTTCTCCACAGGGATCAAATACAAATAACTCACACCTCGATTACAATGTTCGAAGGAGTGAAGCCGGAATGTAACAACGCATAACGGCTGCTTTTTGGTCCATATGAGCCGATTACGGTTGTGGTGTAGTCATCGTCGTTGTTGTTGCTATTGCAAAAGGTATGTTCGATAACATGCTGGGTTGTAAACAGTAAGTGGAGCCTGGACAGTACTCATACACAGAGCCAGGCAAACATATATATGGGGGATGTGGGAACTGTGGTGTTGCTGATGTTTGTTTGTTTGCCTGGCTGTCTGCCTTCCGTTGCCTGTCTGCCTGGCCGGTTGGGTTGGCTGATTCGTTGGTTGGTTGCATGGTTCCGTTTCATCAATACTTGTTAAAATTCCAATAAAAGTTTGTAATTGACATTTGTCTTTGTCTTTGTTGCTGGTGATGATGCCATAGCTGTTACCAACTCCAAATGTTAGCTGCTACTGCTGCTGTTGTTTATACCAGTGTAGAACTACTACAACAACAAGGGAAACGAGGAGTTGTACAACGTCAATGACAACAATTGCAGTCAAACAATCTAAATCATTTCTTTGCTCGCCGAGTTTGATGCAGGCTAGAAAACATGTTGTGTTCTTACCACAAAACATGATTAACAATGTTCCAATGGGGGCCAGAATGGGGGTGGAGGCTGTGTCACTGTCATTGCCACAAACGGTGATTCTCGGCTTTGTTTTTCTTGGTCAATATCAAAGTTTGGAATTTTTGCGAAAATCGTTTGTTCCTTGTCTCCGTCTAAACAATGGCCAGAGAAAAAAACGAAGGTAATTGGTTATAAGGGTCGGTTTACATATTACGATTTATGTTTTCGTAATCGAATGAGGGTAGGAAAATGACACACGGCCTGGTAGGAGAGTTTGTCGTTTAAGGATTTCGATACCGGTGGCCATCAAGAGTTTGACAGAAGTTATAGTTGTTTTGGGGAAGTTTCTTTTTTTGTTATGAATAAGTTCATAACAAGAAAGAAAACTGGTAGACAGGCAATATCGCTCACATGAGTGGGGTGGCATTACTGGGAGTTGAAAATTTAAGGAGGTCTTTCGAGGCCAAATATTTTTTTTCGAAAAATTGGGGCCTTGTTTTACTGATGAATCATATAATAATTTTATTTTACAGATCTTCGGACTCGAATTATAATTTTTATATCCCCCTATTCTATGAAGGGTATATTTACTTTGCCATTCCGTTTGTAACTCCTTGAAATACTCATGTCAGAACCAACATAGTATATATATCCGTCCGTCTGTCTGTCTCTCTGTTGTAATCACGCTATCTTTCGAACGAACTGATATAGAAGGCTAAAATTTTACTCACATGTGTATATGACAAGTAGGCAGGATAAGTTCGTAAATGGATCGTGTAGGTCTACGTTTTCATATGGCTCCCATATAACGGTACCTCCCAATATTCGCTATTTTAATGAATTTAGCTACATTTTTGTTTTACCGGAATTACTTCAAATTTTGTATTTAAAGTTCGTAATGGTTACCACGATCTATCGCGTATGCAAGTTCTCGTCTTCGTATAGCCCCCATATAACAAACCCTCCCTATATTCGGCTACAGCCTATGACAAAAAATTACTTATGAAAGAAAACGTCTTCGTATAGCCCCCTTATATGGGGTTTCATTTGAAAGGTATTTTTACGGATTTTTTATTAATTTTTTTCAAGTTCCTTCAAAATGGTGCGGGTATTAAAGAAATTAAAAGTTCGGCCCGGCCGAACTTAGCTGCTTTTTTACTTGTTTTATATCAAACATCACATATAAATACGTAAAAAAGGGGAGAATTTCGAAAAAATATAAGTGCTGGAGACCAATATTAGATCGGGTTATCTTATGCCAACAAATATCGGCTTCCATTCTCATGGAAGTCTTGTCTGGTGACATTAAAGTGCAAGGTAAATAGTTCCAGACACTATTCACAGACGCATCAAAAAGTAGACCTCAAACTGCCTTGAACGTAATGCTATAGCTTATAGCTCCGGTCGAAATTAGTTTTCAGTATCAGGCTGTACGAAGTGTTATAGGACTGTCAGAGCAGAATATGCTGCATACCATAGGACAGCGTCATGCCAGCTTGCTGGATTTTTAAAGAGCTACAGTAAACTTTAACCCTCATTAACGGAACATCGGTTTCTTGCATCCAACCGTGAAGTTTGAGAGAATTGAGATACTAATTCCAAGCATGGATGAATGGAATAGGGCCAACCTACCTCTAATCGGTCTGCCGATATATACAGATGTATCAAAAAATGGAAAAATCCACGGCAACCGGAGCCTTCAGTGAGCAACTATCAATGGTCTACTCCTGCGAGTTGGATGGAAAGAGCAGAGTTTTTTCAGGCAGAGATCCCTGCGATCATGAAAGCCGCAGAATTGAATAAAACTATGGAAATCATTTATGTTGATGTCAAGCAGCTCTTAAAAGTATCAAATAAATTAAGCTTTAAAAAATAAGGCTGTGTGAGGATGAGAATGAAACGGAATGACATCTATCAAGGGAAATACATTTTAATTTGTAATATTTTTATTGTATATTTTTAGGCGCTAAATAAATAATAAAATAAATAGGAAGACCTGGATCTACATAGACAATTTTCTGTCATAGACTGATGTTCCCATTAGGAACTTCAACTACGAAATTTGAAGCATTTCCGGCGAATATTGCGAATAAACTTTTCCTAAAGTAATTTTTTATTCCACTGTCCTACTCTATCAAGGGAAAGACTATGAGCTATCGACAACTGATCTTGGGGTGCATTTAGACACGGATTCCTATGTCATCTATAAATTTGCAAAAAAGCATTACTACCTCTGGCACCGGAGTAAAAACACGACTCTATTTGAGGGTTTTCCCCATCCTTTGCACTCCTCTGTTTTATAAATGGCCTTGGTATAGTTTAGACATATCAGTTTACAATACTAGTCTATTGCCTAACGTGAGGTAAATTATCTGAAAACTACTTCCTTTGAAAACGTTTTAAAATCTTCCATAACTTGATTTCTTTAGAAATTTAAAGAGCCACAAACAATTGTCACATTGTCTAGTCCGATGTCTCCGCAAATAGCCTAAACAAACACTGCTACTTCGAAATGCAGCTGATGTTTAATCTCAACCCCTATTTCGGTAGCAAACAAACAAAACTTCTCTGGAATCTTGGCAAATATTGAGAAATTCAGTGTAAATCGGATATTCGCTTAGCCTATC
The DNA here is from genome assembly GCF_030504385.1 of Musca domestica. NCBI lineage: Eukaryota > Metazoa > Arthropoda > Insecta > Diptera > Muscidae > Musca > Musca domestica. The sequence continues at coordinate 10,619,197 of NW_026712277.1, forward strand.
TTCCCACTAACAAAGAACCACAGACAAGTGAAGAAAATACTTGTTTGCAGACCACCATTATTGTCGGACTGTGTAAATATGTACCCTACACAAACAAACACACATGCACACACTCACACACAGAGACAACATTTCAAAAATGCACATAGCCAAGTCAAAACCATCAAACAATTGTTGTGTGGCCGTTCGATGGTTGCTGGGTAAATGAAAGTAAATTTTGGTATTTGGTAGTGGTGTGTATGTGTGTGTAAATTGTTTGGAGGGCGGGTTAGGGGATAAATATGGACAAAATCATTGCGCCGTACGGATTTTGGTAGGATACAATGTATATAGACTTGAATGAAACCATGACCATATGTCTGACCATATCATTTGTTCTGCCCCCCTCTCCAAAATAGAGATATATTTTACAAAGAGAGAATAAATATCACAGACAAAAGCAGAATGCTGCTGGACGATGGCAGTTCAATGGCAAGACAACAACAACAATAATAAAAATAAATACATTTTTCAAAACAAAATGAAAAAAGTTTTCGTTTTTCACTGGTTTTTATTTTATTTGAAAATCGCCAATGCTGTATTGCAATTTTTAAAGCATACTTTTAGTTGCTTTTAGTGAAAGTTTTGCTGTTGTTGTTGTTGTTTTTTGTGTTGGATATTATCAAAGTTTCAAATTTCTTGAGCTGTTTATAAGTGAATTATAAGTATGTTTCAACTTTCAGCATAACGGCAAAGTTTGTTTGGCGTTTAGCATTTTGCTGCCGGCGTGGGAGCGGGTTCGGGTGCTGCGGGGTTGTTGTTGCTGTTGCACTTTTGCACTGTTTGGCGAGTTCATAAAAGTTGCAAAGGTTTATTTTGCAACATGGCTAATTAGCCAAAGTAAACGAAGAATTTCAGGTATACTTTCAGGTTGCACTTTTAATTATTTTGCTTGCTTAATGTCAAGGATATCATCAGCCATCCGCTGGGAAGGAGTTAATGATAAATGAACAAAAGGAAGTGTTAAACAATTAAGGGAATGGAAGATGAATTCCGTGAAATATTACTTTAAACAAGGAAACAATATAGCTAAGAAATTTAAGATTAAATATTTGCTTTTGCATACTTTTAGGCGCTCACAAATATTGTAAACTTAAAAAATTATACAATCTACACTGAAAGGAATTTAATACGAGTTTCCTGAAATCTTAGACTATGTAGTTATAAACTATAAAAACTATTTTTACACATCATATGAACTTTTGGGAATTTTATTGCATATTTTTAAGCGCTCTAAACAATTTTCATACTTCAAAAATTATGAATTTTATATTTACTGCACAATAGTATATTATACTATTGCTGTAAAGTACATTACTTTATACTATATCATAAAGCATTTCATGTGCCCTAAAATTGTGGGAGCGCCTAAGTGTATGCTCAAAATAAATGTGAAAAATTCATTTTGCATTCGACTATAACATGATGTGTAAACTAACATTCAATAACATGTTAAAAAGCACATTGAACACCTTCCACCATTTGAAAAAAATCAAAATTCTCAAAAAAAAAAATAAATAAATAAATAAATAAATAAAGAAATAAAAAAAATAAAAAAAAAAATATAGAATCCTTTACAAATTCTGTTAAAATCTTAAAAATACCGAATATATGCAGCTACCGTTATTTTGGGGTCAAAGGCTGTAGTACGTATTACGAAGTGCAAATTCGAAATTTAAAGCATTTCCGGCGAATAATGTAGCTAAAAATCTTCAAAATACCGAATATATGGATGTACCGCTATATGGCGGCTATAGGAAGACCTGGACCTACATAGACAATACTCTGTCATAGACTGATGTTCCCATTAGGAACTTCAAATACGAAATTTAAAGAATTTCCGGCAAATAATGTGTCTAAAATCTTCAAAATACCGAATATAGGGAGGTACCGTTATATGGGGGCTATACGAAGACCTCGATCTTCTGTCATGGACTGATGTTGCTATTAGGAACTTCAAATATGAAATTTTGAAACAATTCCGGTGAATAATGTCACTAAAATAATCAAAATACCGGATATAGGGAGGTACCACTATATGGGGGCTATTACGAATTAAAATTAAGAAATTTAAAGCGAATCCGGTCGGAAATCCGGTAACAGCGTCGCTAAAATCATCAAAATACCGAATATCGGGAGGTACAGTTATATGGGGCCTATACCTTAACGTGAACCATTTTCAATACCAAAAGTCCTGCAGACAAAACACACATTTGAGTAAAATTTTATCCACCTAGGTCAACTCGTTCAGAAGCTCGAGTGATTTTCAGGGACGGACAAACGGAAAGATAGACAGGCGGACGGTCATCGTTAAATCGACATAGAATTTTAGGCTAATGAAGAATATATACTTTGTGGGAAAGACAATCTTAATATACCTTCCATACTATTGTGAAGGATATGTTCGGGTACATTTTTTATTTCGGTTTTGATATTTTTTATAAAAAAGGAATCAGAAGTTCGAGTTCATGTTTAGCACAACTGCGTTGGCATATCCTAAAAAATATAGGATAGAGAGTACGAATTTTTATGTCTTGCCTAAATCCCACTTTGTTTTGATTTCATTATCTTTTTGTGGTTTTAACATATGCAATTATCGTATGAACTTTACAAAAAGTATTTTTTTTTTAATTTCGATATTTTTATAGAAAAACTGTATTTGAACTTACCGTAATTTAAATTTCTTAAATTCTCCATTGAAGATTGTCAAAAAATGTGTGCTCTCATAAAAATTCCCCAACATTTGAGATAATACAACACTTTGACACAACTATTTGTTGAATTCGTAATTATGGCACATATTTGAGGTTCTTGAAAAAAAAAAAAACACCACAACTTTAGCATAATTTTAGGCTGAACGAACATTAGGGTTTAGAGGCATTACTTTTTCCAAGTTACTTTTAAAATTCTTTGGGGATGAAAAATATGTTGACAAGCAAAACTTTCGCCTTTTTCACAACCACATACGACAAGTCCACATACATCACGCACACACACACATACATAGAATATAGAAAGAAATTTACACATTTTTGAAGTTACTTAGCGTTTAAATGACTTGACTTTCATCTACATTTAAAAGGACACACAAACAAGTCCCTTTCCTTAAGATTTTCTTTTGGAGGAGTTTAGACAGACAAATTTGTGACATGCCTCATATGTATGTTAAGTGAGTGACGGACTGGCATTTATATGATTATGTAGCACTGTTTGTTTCTAACCCGGTCACATATGTGTGTATAAACATGAACATTTCTCTATGTTAATTCCCGATACCGAAGAGCAGAGTGGAATCAAACATCAGGCCAACAAACAACGCCCACACTTGAGGCAGATGTAGAACAAGAATGTTTTGAGGGTTTTTGTCTTTCGAAAGGCAGACACAAAGCCTGTGTTGTCATCGTCTAAACGGGGGCCTCCCGCACACACACACACACACACACCATACCACAACATATCATATGGAGATCATAAATTTTAGTTCCCCGAAACATTATTGCGACTTGAATGGTTTTGTCGGAAGAGATATAATAAATGTTATTTTGTGGTTCATGTTTTTTGTTTCGGTTTTGGTTTTGGTTCTAGCTGACTATTTTTATTAGTCTTTCATTTTTTTGATGACATTCTTGTTTTCTTGTCTTACGGACCACCCTTCCCTCAATTCCCGAGGAAAAAGTCCTTTGTTCTCTATGGAGTTTCTTTTTTTTGCCTTCTGATATAGTGATTTTGTGGTATATTAACATTCTTTAACTTATTTACTTGCTACTTTTGTTATTGTTTTTTGGGGTGTTTGCTGTGCTTTTTTCATTCTTTTGGGATGTGGCATTTGCGTAAATAGTTTTATGAGCATTTTTTTCTCGCACACATGATAATAATTTTTTTTTTATTTTTATTTATGTGTAATTTTATTTTAATGTACTTTTTATACAAATATGTGTGTTTTTTGTTGATTTCGGGGAATGTTTTGTCAACATTTGCATATAAATGAGATTTTTATTGTTTTTAAAAGCACTTTTAATGAAAACGGCAATTTTGTTTTGAAACAAAAGAGAAATAATCATTTGGATTATGGCTAAGCATATCAATAGATGTTGTTATTTGGTGTGACTAATGCCTTTATTGCCTGCGAAATTTGCATATTTTGCCTAAAAGTAGGTGTTGCGAAAATTTGCAAATTAACGCCTAAATGTAGGCAATGATTTTCAATGGAAACCATAATGGTGGTAATTATGGGGGGAATTTTGTTAGAAAAAACCCTTATAAATCTTTTTAAACTATATGGGTTTTATATAACTAAAGACAGTTGAAGAGTACAGCCCACAATTATTATTGCGTTAATGGATTTCGAACTAAATGTGCCCTATTTGGGTACAAAAGGCAGTGACTGGTTTTCCTCTTTGCTGTTCATTGATTTGATGTCCTTTTTTGGATCCGCACACTTTCATAGAAAAATATATCTTTTCATAGAAGATCAGGAGGACTTCTCAAAAAAAGTTCTGGGGGTCTATGCATAAATCATCTGAAGATTTAATGGTAGAAAACCAGGAGATCTGTTCGAGATCTTCTGATAGAAGACAAAGAGGTCTGGAGGTCTTTTCAGGAGACGAGGAGATTTTCTAAAAGAAAAACTGAAGGCTTTCGTTTAGAAGAGTTTAAGTTCGCCTAGAAGTGCTTAAGGTCTTCGCCTAAAAGGGCTCACGGTCTTCGCCTAAAAGGGCTCACGGTCTTCACCTAGAAGGGCTCAAGGTCGTCGCCTAGAAGTTCCCAAGGTTATCGCCTGAAAGAGATCAAGGTTATCGCTTAAAAGAGCTCAAGGTCCTCGCCTAGAAGAGCTCAAGGACTTCACATAGAAGTGGTGACGGACTTCGCATAGAAGGGCTCAAGGACTTCGCATGGAAGTACAAAAGGACTTCGCATAGAAGGGCTCAAGGACGTCGCATAGAAGTGGTGCAGAACTTCGCATATAAGGGCTTAAGGACTTCGCAGAGAAGGGCTTAAGGACGTCGCATAGAAGGGCTTAAGGACCTCGCAGAGAAGGGCAAAAGGACTTCGCATAGAGGGGCTTAAGGACCTCGCATAGAATGACTTAAGGACACCGCTTAGAAGGGCTTAAGGACTCCGCATAGAAGGGCTTAAGGACTCCGCATAGAAGGGCTTAAGGACTCCGCTTAAGGCTTAAGGACTCCGCATAGAAGGGCTTAAGGACTCCGCATAGAAGGGCTTAAGGACTCCGCATAGAAGGGCTTGAGGACTCCGCATAGAAGGGCTTAAGGACTCCCCATAGAAGGGCTTAAGGACTCCGCATAGAAGGGCTTATGGACTCCGCATAGAAGGGCTTAAGGACTCCGCATAGAAGGGCTTAAGGACTCCGCATAGAAAACTCGCGGGGGATTTCCCTCTATAGCCCGCGGGGGATTCCCCCTATAGCCCCCGGGGGATTCCCCCTATAGCCCCCGGGGGGGATTCCCCCTATAGCCCCCGGGGGATTCCCCCTATAGCCCCCGTGGGATTCCCCCTTTAGGCCCCGAGGGATTCTCCCTATAGCCCCCGGGGGTCCCCCTATAGGCCGCGGGGCATTCCCCCTATAGGCCCCGGGGCATTCCCCCTATAGGCCCCGTGGGATTCCCCCTATAGTCCCCGTGGGATTCCCCCTATAGTCCCCGTGGGATTCCCCCTATAGTCCCCGTGGGATTCCCCCTATAGTCCCCGTGGGATTCCCCCTATAGGCCCCGGGGAATTCCCCCTATAGGCCCCGGGGGATTCCCCCTATAGGCCCCGGGGGATTCCCCCTATAGCCCCCAGGGGATTCCCCCTATAGCCCCCAGGGGATTACCCCTATAGCCACCGGGGGATTCCCCCTACAGCCCCCGGGGGATTCCCCCTACAGCCCCCGGGGGATTCCCCCTACAGCCCCCGGGGGATTCCCCCTATAGCCCCCTTGTTTTTCAACTATCGACATTTTTTGGTTGGCTATGCATTACCTTTCCCTCTTTACAATCTTTTATTAAAACTACTCTTCATTTATATGCAATAATTGTAATATTCCCCGAATGCCTAAAAGCACACTTTAAATATCTCCTTTTATCCCAGCCATAAAGTAGGCTTCAGAATAATTCAATTTGTCTCAATTCCTTGCATTTTTTGCGGTTCTTCACTGCAGATCTGCATACGTTTTGTTTGTACCCACTGCCATAGTTTTCCGCTGGCTTTACTCCATTTAAAGAAGTAGAAGAACCAGAAGAAGAAGATGAAATGAATGGAGCCTGCGTTTTTTCCTCACTCCTCTGAAAAGAGAATAAATGCGGTTTGAGAAACATAATTCATTTTAATACTCTTAAATGCAACTCAGCACATTTTGCCGTGCAATTTCACGACAATTTCGTTTTCTTAATTTTCTTTTCAGAAAAGAAATGAAAGCACTTTTCTTTGGCAGTCAGTAGCACCCCCCACCATCCAAACGGGAAATTTTCTTGGGCAATGGCATTTGCAACTGCCATGGTTAAAGTCCATTTAACATATAACTGTTTTTCCTCCATCCTCTGCCCCTTTGCTTGGCGTCTTTGGAGTTGGCATAATGTGGTGGTGCCACTGTCGCACATGGCTAAAGCTGCTGGAACTCTTCAAGAAGGCGAAGTTGTAAAAAGATATGCTACAACTTGTGTATGAATTTTCAACATTTTTTTGCCCATTTTTCTTTCACTCTTTTAAAATAAAAGCTTTGCTAAGTATTGACTATGAACACACACACGCTCGCACACATACTCGGTAGAACATGCACACACACACACATGCATTGCATTCATATCCTTTTTTAATAAAAATGTCAACTGCAGTGAAGTGCAGCAAAGCATTGTAAAAATGATGTAAAGTTTTGTGTGCTCGCTAAGAAAGGGAGGAAAGAAAAAACGAAATAAAAACTAAAGATCTACTGAACTCCTTGTCGGAACGATAAATCCCATGAAATATTAGATTAAAAATGCTTCTGATTATGACGAGTGTAAAGTGTCGTTATGGTGGTTGGTTATTTCAAGAAATCGACTAAATGATGATGTTAAAATGGCATTTGTTACTGGAACTAAAAGGGGCCAAAAGACGAAGAAAGGAGAACAATAAACCGAATTGTGACAAAGATTTAAGAGAAGTCTTTTTTGAGATAAAATAATACAGATTTACAAAAGGAAAATATTTATCTTTCTTTCAAGTGTCAGCTGATATCATGCGATGCTAGCTGGAGACTTTATTCATATCTGGGGGTTACATTCGATGATTCATCAACCCCCATTTTCTGTTTAAAGTTAATTCTTTAATGAATATGTCTTTTTTTAAAGTATACTTTTAGACGCATAATTAAAATAGAGTAATGCTTGATTTGCATAGCATAAATTAAGGCATATTAAGGAAAACAATCCGAGCAAGTCTCCTGGGGGCGTCAGGGCAATTAGGTAGCATGCCTGAAGCTTGAATGGTTTTTATTGTTAATTTAAAATAATGACAATGTGATGGACGTCCATTTTTGTTTGACAAATGAATGAATAAATATTTAAACATGAAATTAGGGCAAAGGCTAATCAAAACAACCCCCGAAGAAAGGGTAGGTGTCTCCGAAAACTTTTTCATTCCCATTGAACTTTTCATAATATTTGGGAAATTTGGGTTAAATAACCACCCTGTCAGGATTGTTTCTTAGAGAGAATCCTTCAAAATATCTAAATTAGGAGATATAGTGGGCTAGTACCAAAAAGTGGGTATAGCTTGAATCTATTTTCGAGGGGTGAAACTATGAACTGAAAGTCCGAATTAAAGCGAATATGGTCACAACTTTATCAATGCAGGACATGATCCGAAAAAAGGATAAAGGTTACTTTTACGCTCTCCATCATATTACGGGGCTCTATTGTGATTTATTTGATGCAAAATGCAAATGCGTCAAAAAAAAAATAAATAAGTAAATAAATAAATAGAAATCGTCAAATAGATGATGAACTATGACTGGAATTTATAAAAGGACTTTGTCATCGTATCCTGAATATACGACACGATATTTCTTCCATATATGTTCTTCATCCATTAAACCAGTTTTCTTTTCCATATTCCGAAGAATAAATTCGTCAGGTTTTTTTTGGGTAATACAATATTCCTGATGTTCTGCTTGATGCTCCTTTGTGCTAAAATAATATTTGAAAAATATCCTTATTCATATATATCATGTATGAATGCATGTATATAAAATATTTATTCACAAGTTTTTATAGTTTTTACTTCAAGTCCCTTTTTGGGGGATATCATCATAGCCATCAACACTATCATGCTGTTCGAAATATTGTAACTGAAACGAATTTCAATACAAAAGGAATTTATAACAAATGATTCCTTTTGATTGTCTGCTTGGATATCCTTTTGTTTTGTAGTTTTTGGGCGAAAAATCTTATGCAGAATGCATGCCAGACACATATACACACACCCGCACATTGATGTGTGAGTGTACCATTGCCAGGCAACCAGTGACAATGGTCACATTACAGTAACATCAACACAACGGATATCCTTGCACACTTCACACAACTGACAGCTTGAAATGCAACAGAATCACAGATCCTTATAATTACATTTGTATGAGTAAGTAAGGAAGCGAGTAAGTGCAGCCCAATTCCAATTCCCCGACCCTTTTAGGGAGCACCGGGCAGTGTCACAGATGCTGTGACATTTTTCATTTCACAGAGTTATGAAAATAATAACTGAAATTCATGTTTGTAAAATCAATGATGAATGCTTCTGGCTGGTGGTTTGCCCTTTAGCCACTCCCTGTCCCAAGTTTTTTTTTTTTTAATTCTGCCAAGAGATTATGATAAAGGCATTTATGTCAAAACTGTGTAAAAACTTTTTCCAATTAATTTCAATTAAAAACTAATTAATTTAGCAAATGACAAATGAGGTTAAGGATTTTTGACACAGCCAAAGGAAAAAGTTTTGATTAAGCATGACAGCAAAAAAAATCTCGAAATTGTGGTGGACAGCCAGAAGAAAATATCAAATAAGTTTTGCTGTGTGGTCAAGGGAATTTCCATAATTGTTGGAATTTTAAATCCTTTCTTCATTACAATATTTGGAAATATATTTAATAATTTAAGTCAATATTGGCTTAGGGACAAGTTATCAACATTAAATTTAAAGTCAAATATTGTAAAGTTTTTTAACTTCTTCTAAGGCGTAAAACACAAACAGAAACTATCGGAAAATATGAAACAGAATATTATTGAAAAATCCTAAAAATATGCAACAAATATGATAAGAAGAGAAACCCCAGGTCCTTTTTGTAGCATTGGGCTAAGCTATTTCCCAAAATTATACCTCAAAGGTTGTAATCTTAAAAGAGTCCTAAAAGTATGCTATGATTTCTTAGGGTTACTGATGGTAATTTTATGTAATCATGAGTGGAGTCAATGAAAGGGAAGAAGGGAATAGTTTTTAACCTTCTTTAGCTAAAAACACTAAAAAATTTAAACAAGTAAAAATAAAATTACGTTCGACCGGACCGAACTTTTAATGCCTTCCTCCATTGCCTAAAGAATACATTTTTTATAAACGTATCTGAATGCAAACGAGTTCCATTTTAATCCAAAAATACCAGTAAGACCCTTTGGATAATGCTGTTAAACTTTTCAAAAACCTTTAAAGTAAGTGAGGCCGTTATATGGCGGCCATACCAAAACTGGAACCTCTATACTCAATTTTGTGCTTCAAGGATTATCATGTACCAAATCTTCTTAAATACCGAATTTGAAACAATTTCGTGAGTAAATATGTCAAGGATAAGCAAAATACCGAATATGAAAAACGAAGACCTATACATTCAATATTCTGCCATCGGAGCTAGAATCCATTGCGAACTACAAATATCAACTTTTAGACGAATCCATACAAGATGTAGCAAAAATCATCAAAATACTGATTATTCGAAGGTACCATTATATGGGGCCTATACAAAAAAGTTGACCTATACATACAATGTTCTGCCACCGGGATAGAACCTATTATGATTTATAAATACCAATTTTTGGACTAATCCGTGAAAAAATGTGGCTAAAATCATCAAAATACCGCATATCAGGAGGTACCATTATATGGGACCTATACATGCAATGTTTCGCAATAGGAGCTAGAACCCATTATGACCTACAAATAACAATTTTTGGACAAATCCGTGGAAAAATGTGGACAAAATCATTACCGTTATATGGGGGCTATACCAAAACGTGGACCCCATTATGATTTGCAGATACCAATTTTTGGACAAATCCGTAAAAAAATGCCGAATATCGGGAGGTACCGTTATATGGCTGCTGTGCCAAAACGTGGACCGATATTTATCGGTTCCAACTATCCTAGACACAATAATTTGTGCCAAATTTTGATGCTCTACGTCAAATAATGTTGGCTGTATCGTGATTTCAATAGACAGACAGACGGACATCGTTAAGTCGACTTATGCTGATCATGAATATATATTTTTATGGGATCTACATCGAATATTTAAGGATATTACACACGGAATGACAGAGTTAATATTCCCTCCTTTTCAAGATGGGATGGGACCTTGGAACGTCGTCAAATAGCATGGAGCCTTTTAAAGTAGTAATTCAATTACAAATATCCCATTAATGAGGAAACCAAACTGAGACCAAAATCAAGAATATCATAATCTTCCCAGAAACCTTTTTGACATTTCCTAATAGCTCTATAACATAGATACATTTTATGTTATTCGATATATATTTTCTAGACTAGAATACATCCGAACATTCTTTAAAAAATTATTACTTTAGACCCTCTGATTTAACAGGTGCGTATAATTACTGGCATAACGTATACGCCACATCACTGAATCATACCACTATTGTTTGACTGTTTGGCCATGATGCCCTCTCATTCTTGCCATATTTTTGCCAACGACATCTAAGTCCCACAATCTCTCCCGAAAAATCCACTCTCACTTTAACTTTTCTTAAAGAAAATGCATTCTCAATGCACCTGAGTAAGAGTTGAAAAAGTTAGCTTTTAAAACATTTCACAATGATGAATCACCTGCCGCTAGAGCAAAAAAGAAAAACTATAACACAACGCTTGCTTTAGTTTCTGAAACATAATACTTGGATAAATTTCCCAATAAAACTGCTTATGGCATAGCTCATTAGCATTCATGCATTCCTTGTGCAAATGGGAGGAAAATGAATTATGTATTTTGGTGTGGTGTTGTGTCGTGGCGTTTGGAGGTATCATCCGAAATACTGACAGAACCAACTACGTGACTGTTGTCATGTCAAAACATTTGCAAAACATGTGTCCAGTAAATCGGTTTATAATTTAAAATCCAAGCGATTATTTTTTTTCTGTGCAAAATTGTATCATTGACATAGCAAATGTTCGGAGAACCCTCTTTGCCCCCTCCTTGGTTGCGATAATCAATTCGAATTTGTAGCTCATTAAAGCCCATCTAAGCTTTTGAAACAAACACAATCGGAACAGAGTCATTTCGTAAGTGAGAACGCACAATGCTATCGCATAGCCGATGTTTGTGTCGCAATCGCAGTGGCATCGTCAAAATAAAATACCAAACAAATGTTTTAAACATTCCTCTAATGAACTTGACTCTGAAATGATTTGAAATCCATCAGAGCAATGATGGAGCAGAGGCAGCGCAAGCGTGTTGTATGCCGACATAACGTGTCTAAGCATGTGTTGCATGTTGAAAGCATTTATTTGGCGGGGGTAATTTTTCTGCTGTTGCCTTGGTTTGGTGGTGAACACATAGAAACACACACACACATACACAAAGAGCATTGACAAAATGCGATCTCGATGACGATAGCGATGATGAAATGATTTCAAAACTACAACATGTGCTTGTTTCCTTTTTCTGTGTGCAATTGTCGTCATTGTTCGATTTTCAATTGGAAACGGGAACAGTGGAGACCACTTAAAAGGGAAAATATTTAGAAAAAAAATATTCAAATATTCTGAAAACATGTCCAGAAGATTAAGGGTTACTTAAGAAATTATATTACAGTCATTGCATCTTTCCCAATTCCTTTGCCATTTTAATAGCATACTTTTAGGCGTTCCCCACACATACATAATATATAAAGTTAAGTAATAAGAGAAGGGTTAGATTATTAAGGGCCACATGAGACATTATGTTAGAGTCATATGTAAAATGACTTCTTTCTAATGTTCTTTGCCCCTATTATAGCATACTTTTAGGCGCTCCCCAAAAATTTAAACGAAATGTTTAATAACAAGACAAAACTCAAAAATGTTTAATAAGTTTAAGGGATAAGTGAAGTAAAGAATGGTTGTATAAATATATTATTTATATTTTTTTCATTTCTGTAATCACCCAAAAGTATGCTACAAAAATTCTAAATACAAAAAAAAGAGGCACAAACTTTACATAACTAACATTATGTGTCAACTAGCACTTAAGGAATCCATCAAAACATATGTGTATTTTCTAAAACGTCTTAGCAAATAATATCCAAAATAATCCTATATCTATCTACATATCTATATCTGCCCTATATCTCCATGTTTCCCCTTGCTTCTTATTTCTTAAATTTTTTAACTTTAAGCTTTTCTGCTCATCTTCATTATTGATTATCCACTGTAGATGTTTGATAGCATTACCCTAAGCTCCGAATAGATTCGTTTTCGCAGCGGCATAATGATTGCATTATGTGTTTATGGAACTATAATTTATAGCAAATAGAAGGAATACCAACTGAATCCCATGAATATACATTTTTATGGCCACATATATAGACATAAACGCGAGGGTCATGTTGAAATAATCAACATGCCGGAGATTTCGATTTAGAATTAAAATCCATGTGAAACCAAGTGGACAGTTGGAAAAAATTCAATTTTGGTCATGGCATCCAAACAATCTGACAAACCAATAAACAACCGGGAAATCCCGGCCACAAAAGAAACCAACAAAAATGTGGTTTTGGTGGTCACTGAATGTATTTTTTCCGATTTTTGGAAAATGAACATTTCATTGGAAAACGTAACATTTAAACATTTTTGTCAAATATATGCTTTTAAATTACGATACTTTTCTAAGCCTGAAAATATGCTATATATTTGTAATATGCTTGGAAATTGATTGAATAATTGCCTTTTGTTAAGGCTAATTGGTTTGAAACAATTCTAAATGGGTTTCCACGAAATGCTTAAAAATGGAAAAATAACCAAACATAACATGGCGATAACAAGTGTTTAAATACTGGCCATGACCTTGCCATATCCTATCGAATAATTGATTTTATTAATAAAAATTAAAAAAGCCGTTTTATATCATGGATAATGACACTTCAAGGTTAAGGGCAATTACAGCTGGCTAACCTTGAAATAATATTTAATTTTCTCGGAGAAATTAGGTTTATAGCCAGTCAGTGGAAAATTGTTTTCTTCAAAAAAGATATAAATAAATTTCCTTAAGTAATTATTGATTTAAGACAATAAATAAAATTTTACAGAGACTTAACTTGGAAATGGAAAAATATATGTATTCCCAATTCGCCCTAAATGCAGACTTTGATTTCACGACAACATATTATCCCCAAAAATAAGCAATACTTATTTTTTCAACATTTTCACCAAGAATCCATTAAATTCATTTGAAAAATGGTGTTGTTCACTTTTAATTCATTTCATTTTATTTAAATTTCTCATTTTTTATTTCGGGGTTGTTGCATAAAAATCATGGCATATCCCAGAGGGATTATGCAGGTCTACAACAAAACATGGTGTGATTACACACTCAAATGGAACCAGGGAATAACATCAACTTGGGGGATGAACCGCTCAAAATCAGTTGATTATTCAGAAGTAAAACAGCAGGGAAAACTCAATCATAATCATTATCAACGCCATCGCCATCACCAGCGCTGGAGTCAGAGTCAGTGTTGCATGTTTTATACCAGCCAACAACAACAACAGCTCTACCATTAACATGAACCGAATCATATATTGTTAGCGACGCATTTATTTATGAATATGCATGTCTGATTGTATAAAAAAGATGTTGTTGTTGCTTTTTCGGAGTTATTGTTGCGAATGTCTGCGTGTCTCCTGATGTCACTGATGAAGTGCGATTAAATATGCAAAAATATACACACTTTGTTGCGCATATGTAATTGAATGAATTCCACTGACAAGGATATCAGGATACAATTTGTCGTGAAATTGTTTTATGACAATAAGGAAATATATATTTTACAATAAAAAATTAAATGTAATGAAAAAAATTAAATTTAATTGATTTATGTTTCCATTAAGGATTTTAAGTTCCCCATACCACATACATAAAGGTTAGTTTATACATCGTGTTAGATTCGTAGAGAAATTAACTTTATCCTCATTTATGTTTAATATTTTTAAGGCATACTTTTGGGCGCTTCGCATAAAGAATACAAACTTAAAGAATACAAAGCGTATTCTACTTTTAAATAATTTTTTTTTTCGATAAAAACAACTATATTAGAATTAAACCTGATACACCTTCGCTCTGGAACTGGCAAACGGCAACCTATTTGTGTGTGAAAGCACCCTCAACACAGATCGTAAAAATCTGTGATAGTGTAAAGGGATAGTTTGCTCATTTCTCCATACAACCTGTGGTTCTAGAAAGGGACCTCTGATTTCGGCCCTATTAGATTGGGTACTGGTAACTGAGGTCCGTGTGGTTGTCAGACCTGCTATTCTTAATAAAGTGTTCATTTTCAGTACAAATATTGTGGTTGAGACCCTAAAAGTATGCTCTAAAAATGTTAAATATGATAGTTGAAAAGTAAATTTGCTTGTAAATCCTACATGATGTGCAAACTAGCTTAGGTCGAAATTTAGATACAGCTCACCTAAAAATCTTCAACCGTTTACAGGTTATTTGTGCACTAAATGGCCAAAATCAGTTCAAATGACCTGAATTTTGGCACATCTGACCGAATTCAGTAGAGAAGCAAGTACATAAAATTTGGTGAAAATCGGTTCAGATATAGCTATAGCTCCCATATATATGTTTCACCCGATTTAGGGTTTTAAGTCCCCCACATTCGTAATATGCACTCCAAAAGAATGATATTTGGTACCGGGAACCAGATACTGCTCGAAAATACGTATGCCAATTTTTATCGAGATAGGTTCAGATTAGGGTATAGCTCCCGTATATATCTTTATCCGATATCAAGTTTATTGTGCACCAAATGGCTACTATCAGCCCAAATGGAATTTTAGCAATTTCGGCCGCATTCATCCCAGAAACCAGTACATCAAATCGGTAAAGATATAGCTATAGATCCCACACATATGTTTTATCCGATTTGGGGTTTAATGTACCTCACAAGTGTAACATTCATTCCACAACAATGATCTTCGGTACCAGATATCTGATACAGCTCTGAAGTAAGTGCATCAAATTTTGTCAAGATCGGTTCAGATTTGGATATAGCTCCCACATGTATCTTCAACCGATTTCGGGTTAATTGTGCACCAATTTGCCAATATCAGTCCAAATGTCCTGAATTTTTTGCAAATCCGACCGAGTTCAGTCTAGAAGCAATCACATTAAATTTTTTGAAAACCAGTTTAGATACGCTGTAGCTCTCATATATATGTTTCATCCGATTTGGGGTTCTAAGCCCCTCACATGCGTAACATGCACTCCACAACAATGATATTTGGTACCAGATATCTTATGAATCTCAGAAATATTTATGCAAAATTTTATCGAGAACGGATTTAGTGGATTTAGGGACGTACATATAATCCGAAGTGATATCATGCACCCTATAAAAGATAAAAATGTCTCCGTCAAATTTAGAGAAACCTCCTACACATTACCTCACTTTGAAATCAAATAATAACTGGTCTAGAGCCAAATGTTGATAGGTGGCAGGATCTACTTCAAATACATTCTTTTGTTACGGGAGCTCTACTAAATATGTATAGTGGTGTAAGGTATCATATAGTCGGCCCCGCCCGATTTTTTACTTTTCCTTACTGGTATTCTATAGTTTTGTTCTTCCATAATTTGTTCTTAAAACGAAAAATAAATAAACTCTTCTCTTCTCCATAAAATAAAGCTTGTCTAAACTGCCTAAAATTCTAGAAAACACTGAACACGATTCCAATAAAAAAAATCACCAAATTTACTGTACACTTCGGCAGTTGACAGGGGCACTTGACAACAAAGTAAAGCACTTCCAACTATTATCTAAAATTGCTCTAAAAGCTTATCTCGCATTGGCTTTGTTTTGAGCATGTTTTTTTGTTTTGGTTTGGTTCGCTCAACGGGTCATGTGGAATCCATCAAAACAAATTGCAAATACCCCCGAAAAAAACATCGGCCAATATCATCCCCCAGCTCTCCCCAAACCGGCGAGTGGGTTACAACTTGAGACATACCCCCAACATGGTGGTGGAGTCAAGTGGTGGATGGAGCCAATATCGTCATCAGTGAGCCGCAACAAATGCGAATATGCTTAAAAACTGTTCCGCTATTTGAAGTCACAAAACATTTTGTCCAGCGTTTTTATTTTTATTTTCGTGTTTTGTTTTTTTTTTGCAGTTTCAGTTTCAATTTTGATTTCATTTTCAGTATTTGTGTGTTTTTTTTTTCGTTTCATTATCGAATTTCGAATAGAATAACAGCTCGGATGCCAGTGGTTTACATGTGTTTGTTGCATGTTTCGCGCTTGGACGAGAGCTGGAGATGGACGCCAGCAAACAAACAATACCAACACCCATAACGCCAACACCAACAAAAACAACAACAAATCATATCAGAAAGATTCTGCTCGCATAGATGTTAATGTTTTTGCTATTACTGTCAGACGCTCTAATATATCTCTGATGACTGAAAGCGACACCAACAACAACAACGGCAACAATGGCGACGACGGCGACAACACCAACAACGAAAACAAAACTATTGCAAACGGGCATTTGCAGTTCGAAGCTCAGCTTTAATAGTTTCAAATTTAAAATAATGGAAATAGTTTCATTTCGGTTCTCTTCCCAAATACATGAACATTGTTCTCGTGAGGGACTTCAGTGTTCTGTTCGTTATTCCGTTCGATTTGGGGGGATCGTAAACGAGAAAACGATTTCGATCCTTTTTTTCTTGTGTGTTCGTCGCCATATCGTGTATTACTTCGGCTGATTGTGAATAGAAAATAATACGAAGGAAATATGTCATCCTTAAGGATTTTTTGGCTAATTGTGTTTGTATGTGTGTGTTTAGTGCAATTGATTTCCACACAATCGGTTGGCCATCGTTCGCTGGATGAAGCCCGTTCAGAACGCCAACGTTTAGTGCAAAAATACATTAAAACCCTGAATAAGGAGGAGGGAGCTATACGCCTTGTGGGCGGAGATGCGGAATATGAAGGTATGCAGGATATGCTAGGGAAAATTGGGTTAAAAGAATTTCAGAAGAATATTACTTAATATTGCTTAGGCGATTTGAACTATAATAAGAGGAAAGGGTGTGCCTATGCTCTAGTCCCTCGAAATTTGTGATATACGGACAAATAAAAAATTTTAGTTAAAATTTTAAAACTTTTTTAAGTTTGGCTACCTATTGGGTTCCCCATTTCAATATGGAAAGTAAGACAGAGAATATATCAATAAATAGATTATAGTATCGTAGTAGGATTCTGTAAGGACCATAAAGTATTGTATCCGCTTATACAGCTCGTAATCTTATATTTGAATTAATCTATTGCCTATTTTTGGGCGCTACCATGCGTGGGAAGGACTATGTCTTCTTTGAGATTCAACTCTGCAGATGTTTTTGTATTATCCTTTTCGGGTTTCCGAATTGCGTATGCGGTCCTTTCCAGTTTCTTTATGGAACATGTGTTTCAAGGGGATCTTTTCTGTGAGACACCATTACGCTATTGATTGGATATAACGTTACACCAAAATATGTGCATTTTTTGGGGTCGATCTAGCGATATCCTTCCGTTCGTCCGTCTGTCTGCCTCTCTGCTGGCTGGTGCACACGATAACTCTTGAAGGGGGTAAACGATTTGATCCAAATTTGGAAATCGTAATATTTTTATCAAACTTAGGTCGAGTTTGGCGATTGACAATACGGTCTACTCCTACTGGCAAATCCCCCACAAAAGGTCAATATTTTCAAAAAAATATTTTACTCCACAGAACAAGAAAGGATGATCCTATTTTGTTTCAACTTTGCAAATCCTAATATTTGCCACAGTGCTAGGTCAGGTGTGAAAATAGACATTATATGTCCACTCCATCTCCATCTCTAAATTTCCATCTCCATCTTCAAATTTCACACAGTACAATATTTTTATTTACCCAAGGTCTGGTGTTAAGGTGGTCGGCCGACTCCTTCTGGTACCTCTCCCACAAAGGGTCAAAGTTTTGAATATCCATGAAGCTCATATAAATTTCATCCGATTCCATTCAGACTTCAATATTTCCATCAACACAAGACCCGTTTTAAAGGTTGTAGAGATCGGATAATTCCTTCTGGTACCTCCCTCACATAGGGTCAAAGTTTTGAATAACAAAAACGATCATAAAATCCGAAATAACCATTAGTTTATCTTCGTACTTCACACATCCCATTTTTTTCTACTAATACAAGATCTGGTGTGAAGATGAGATATATCGATTTACTCCTTCTTGTACCTCCTCCACAAATTTTGAATATCCATGAAGCTCATAAAACGCGAAATTAACATCCCATTACATTCGGACTTGGCACATCTGAATATTTCTATCGACCCAAGATCTGTTATAAAGATGGCAGAGATCGGACAATTCCTTCGAATACCTCCCCAATAAAGGTTCAAAATTTTGAATAACAAAAACGACTATAAAATTCGAAATAAGCTCCCGGTTCTCTTCATATTTCACACCTCCTATTATTTCTACTAACACAAGACCTGCTGTGAAGATGGGATACATTGGTCCACTCCTTCTGGTACCTCACCAAGAAAGGTTAAACATTTTTGAATATCCATGAAATTCATAAAACACGAAATTAACATCCGATTCCATTCAGACTTGGCAACATCATCTATCGACCCAAGATCTGTTATAAAGAAGGTAGGGATGGGATCATTCCTTGTGGTACCTCCCCTACAAAGGTTCAAAGTTTTGAATAACCGAAACGATTAAAAAATCCGAAATCTTCATATTTCACACATCGCATTATTTCTACTAAAACAAGATCTGATGTCGCATACAAAGTGAAGTGGTCCAAACCTGGCGCGTCGCAATATTTTTTTATTATATATTTGTTTTGGTACGATACGAAATGGTCAATACTGGTCCATTTCTTCGCAATCTACGCCATAGAGGGTCAAAAATTTGAATAATTACAACAGGAGTCAACATTTATTCAAATAATCGAATATTTGTTTTTATTTTAACAAATGTGGCCTATATATCTCTCTTCAGTTTCTCCACTATTTACGCTACCACTTTTTGACATATGTATGTGATAATATCGTCTTATATGCAATTACATTTCCGCTTTGCAGTTACGTATACGTAATGACGACACTTATACGCTCCCACATCCTTCCATCTCGAATTCAATAAAAACAGTGTCTCAGCAAGAAAATTAATTTCAAACCCATAACATGTCAAAGTAGTAGATTTATAGATTAATATGTTCCACATTTCAATCACATCTGGCCAAAGGTATTAACATATTTAAGTCCGCTATTGATTCAAATAATTCACTTCACAGTAATTGCACACGCCAACTGGTGGATAACCGTACACACACACACACATTGTGGAAATTGTTATTTTTTTTTCATACAATTAACATGTCTATCAGAGCATTCATTTGCTATATATGTATATTATTATTACTATTTTTTCAATGAAAGTATTGACTTTAAACGCCATCCAGATGGGTTTGAAAAATTTGCATTTACATTTCAATCAATCAAATAATGAACAAATCAATCTTCGACATTTCATCAAATGCGGTGTAAATTGTATCGTTTACGTTGTTAGTCAATCACTTTTTCCTTTTCATTAGAACTGTGTGGCGGTTAGATTACGTCAAACGGACTGACGAACGGGTTGATTGAATTGTTTTGTGAGGGAAATGAATAAAATGTAATGGATATGTGGCGTATGAGTATTGATGCAACGTATACGACCTGATAGAATATTTTAGATAAATTTAAATGTAGAACATCATAATTATCCTTACGCTCTATTACAGGTAACATCGAGGTCCTGCACAACAACAAATGGGGCTCGGTGTGTGATGATGAATGGGACATGGTGGAGGGCAGAATTGTGTGTGAACAACTGGGCTATGCTGGTGTGAGAAAGGTAACACATAGCGGTTACTTTGGCCCGGCCAAGAGACGTTTCTGGATGGACAATATTTTCTGTGAAGGCCATGAAAAGGAGTTGACCCACTGCCATTTCGATGGCTGGGGTGTTAATGACTGTGAACCAAGCGAGGCAGCTGGTGTTATTTGTGATGCTCCTGTGGGGCTGGAACCAGAACCTGAGGTGCAACCGGAGTATTATGAACCCAAATATCGTGTACATTACACCCATAAAATGGATGTACGCCTAAGGGGTGGCAGACACCACAAAGAGGGACGTGTTGAGGTGCGCATCAACAACGGCAAATGGGGTACCATTTGCTCTGATGGCTGGGGCCTGCTGGAGGCCAATGTGGTTTGTCGCCAACTTGGTTTGGGCTATGCCCGAGATGCCATGCAAACGGATTTCTTTGGTGGTTCCGATATTGCTCCCCATTTGATTACCGGCACCGAGTGTTATGGCAACGAGACATCGTTGAATGATTGCCTGCACCATGACTATCTGCGCGGGGTATTGTCGTGTCATGGTTCATTGAATCATGTGGCCGTCGTGATATGTGATCACCTGGCGCCAGATCTAGTTATCGATTATTATGAAATTGAGCGTACCGCCCATTTGGAAGATCGTCCCATGGCTTTGATGCAATGTGCAATGGAGGAGAACTGTGTGGCCAATGAGGCTTATGAAATACAACGTGATGACCCGGACTGGCGCTATGCCACAAGGCGCCTACTCAAGTTTACTGCCAGCGCTTTGAATACGGGAAATATCGATTTTCGTCCGTTCAAGGAGAAGAATATGTGGGAGTGGCATATGTGTCATATGTGAGTGAGAGAGACGGATTGAAAGAGCAATAATTAATGCAGGTTATGTTTTTTATAGGCACTACCACAGCATGGAAGTGTTCGCCACATTTGACATATTCGACCACAGTGGCGTTAAAGTGGCCCAGGGCCATAAGGCCTCCTTCTGTTTGGAGGATAGCCAATGTCTGCCTGGCATACCCAAGAAATATAATTGTGCCAATTTTGGAGATCAAGGTAAGTTTTTTTGGAATTTCGGAAAAGAGAAGAATATTATTTTTGTATGAAGTAGCTGGTAATGCTTGGCAACCCCTGGTCTCAGAGAATAGAAGTTGAAGTTAAATTGGGGGTCATCAAACCTATTTTTGATACAGAATTTCGCTAAATTTGGGGAGTTTGAAAACAAGTGATTTTCTCAAATTTTAATTTTTTGATAGGAAAATTTTGCACTCGTCGTTGCGTATGGCAGCATCAGCCAGAGAGTCGAAGTGTTAGAGCTATACACTACTCTCCAATTAGTGAAGAGAGAGAGAGAGAGAGAGAGAGAGCATGCTACACAAATATCTGTTTGATTAAACTCTTTATATCCCGAGACATATGGCTGCAGAGGGCATTTGATACTGCCAAAGTTTGCCTCACATCCAGGAAACAAATGGGTATCTCACAAATTTTAAAAATAATACCTCTCCTAAAATAGGAAATCGATTTCCGATTTTTTTCACATGGAGATTTGATTTCCTGACCCTTTCCCTCTTTAACTCTCCCGTAAATAGCCAAAATTTTTTAATACCAATGTACCCCATAAATATGTGTGGTGAGATTTGCTGAATATGAGAAAAGATTTGTGTCCACTGAGGGCGAAACCTAATTTTTTAGCAATTTTGACATCAAATATCTATATATTTATTTAGCCAAAAATGAGTTTCGAAACTAGCAGTAAGTAAATTAGAATTTTCTAGCAAAATGTTCCAAAAAGATCTAAAAAAGTACCATTTCGGAGGTGGCAGGCAACCCGAGTTGTCGGTTGTTTAGAGGTAGTCTATCATTGACATTTTAATTCCGAATTCATCTAACAACTCCTCTTTTAATCTGTTTATTTCTTCTCTTCAGGCATCTCCGTCAATTGTTCCGATGTTTATCTCTACAATTTGGACTGTCAGTGGGTTGACATTACGGAAATGAACACCGGATCGTATACCTTGAAAATTGCCATCAACCCGGAATTCAAGGTAGCCGAAATGAATTTTGACAACAATGCTGCAATTTGCAACCTGCTTTACACTGACACCTATGCCCGTGTCGACAACTGTAGATTAGTTAGACCCTGAGAGGGCCACGGCTGTGATGGCCCATCAAGACAAGGCAGAGATGATCATTATGAACTGAACCATAAACAAATTATGCAATTATAATATTTTATGAGAACTTGGACCAACCATGACTGAAACGGGAACAAAGTGACTTGATACCATTCTGCCTGACATTGAGTGCCTGAGTGATTAATTCACAGATTTATGGCTGCGAAAAAAAAACAACTTTGAAAAACAACAAAGTAAGAAAAAAAACAACAATTAATTCAAACTGTGCCAAATAATTTAAAACCAAACTGTACTTAATTTAAACAAATAAAATAAAAACAAAAAATATATAAAAGCTTAAAAATGAAAACATAATAAAAACGTGTGAATATTTTCCCCAAACCATGCAAACGAAGCGAGAGCGAGAGCTATGTGTGGCAAATTATTTTAAAGTCATTTTCATTTTCATTTCCATTTATTTTATTTTTCCCCTCCATGCTGTTGGCGAAAAATCAGCAGAGTAGGAAGATGGAAATAAACAAAAACGTGATAATCACATTTGAACTTGAAAGTAACTGAGGCGTAGCTTTGCCACTGTTTTAGCTGAACGGATTGGATTTGGCCAGAGTTCGGTTGTTCGGTGTTCTCAGGCAAATTGTTAATAACTTTGTAACGTGTAATCATCATTGCCATCGTGATCATGATCAGTGGCATCATCATCATCATTATCGTCGTAATTACGTACATGCCAATAATATGTTAAATACCAAACTAAAAACAACATAAACTTTAGTGTAAAATTGCACCTTAATTATGGCAGCAGATGTAATTCAACTAAAACTTAAAGTGAAGCCTGGCTTTAAAGAACCTGGCTCATGAGAAACTAATGAAAATGTAAATAATTTTCCAAACATCCTACAAGCTAAAATTACTCCAAACACGATTGAGGCGAACATTCAACCGTTATAGCCATGTTCGACTGTTTATCGTTTAATTAGATCCAAAGATGACACATTGTGCCACAAAAATTTTGCATTCAATTCGGACATGTGTGCTGGGGCATTGTTGTTTTGTTTTTGTAATTTAATTCTGATTTTCTGATGAATAGTTGACAGTTGTTTGACTTTTATGGCGGCAGTGTTGTTTTGATTTGTAAATTTCAAGCTTCAATATTCTGTTCATCCATCCCGCACCGTCACCGACGTCGTCGTAGTCATCATCGTCACCATTTAGTTACCTCACAGACACTGGCTGGTGTTACGTTTACAAACCTATGAATTAGAAATAAATAAATATGGAAAAGGTAATTTGGTTATTTCATGCTTGAGTCGTCGACCATTGGCATGAATGTTGCCTGCAGTTTGTTCCTGCTTTTTAT
This sequence comes from Musca domestica, assembly GCF_030504385.1. Classification (NCBI taxonomy): domain Eukaryota; kingdom Metazoa; phylum Arthropoda; class Insecta; order Diptera; family Muscidae; genus Musca; species Musca domestica. Next base: position 10,643,109 of record NW_026712277.1, read on the forward strand.
TGTTGTTGTTGTTTTTTGTAAGCGTTGTGTGCACATTGAACTTGACCGACCTTGTGTTTTTTTGGTTGTTGGGGCTAAGTTGGTTGGTTAATGAAAGTTTGGTGACCATCATTTTTTGGCTGTTAAATGCGAAATTACCTAAGCGGAAAAAGCACGTCAAGTTTCATTGTTTTTGGTGTGGACACTTATTAAACCAAACATATAAGGAAATTATTCATTTGAAGGTGATGGAAATATTTTGAAAGATAATTCAGTTTTTTTTTGAGGTGGGAGAGAAGAAGGCTTCTTTTATCCAACAGAAAATATTGCTACCGGAGACTTGATAGCAAGTTCTGAAGACTGAGTTGTATTAGAGAAAAAATCTGTAACACAAATGTAAGTTTCTATGAAGGTATCAAAACCTTTAAAAATTAAATAAAGGTTTTGAAAACAATATATTTGCTATACGTCTCCCTCCCTTCACAATAAGTGTAATATCTCTATCGTTTTTTGGTGCATTATTCATAACTAAACAAAAGAAAGTCAAATTAGAGCGAAACGTAAATTCAGAGGGATCCAAGTTGTATACTTCCCATATTAAATAGGGTTACCTTTCACGAATTCCGCGCGAAAAATTCCGTTTTACAAGTAATTTGGTTATAAATTGTGGAAAATATCTGAAGTCGTAGAAAGGGCTAGATTTGTCGAAAATTTACAATAGGTTCTCTATGGGCCAAAATATACGATATTTTTTATGCTTCATAGCAAGAATACAAATTTCGTTTGTTTAGAGACTCCTAATGAAATTTTATGTATAATATTTCTTTCATTGGCACTTTCCTCAAAAAACGACATATTAATGGAGATTTTGACTTAGAATTGAAACGTGCTGAATTAGCATGTAAAAAAGGTAAACACTTTATTTTTCATTTGTAAAATATATAAATTTCGAATGTAATTTTCTTAAAAACTATTATTCCTAGATATATAGTTTCTTCTGAAAATTCTATTGAAATTTTGTATAGAATATTTCTTTCTTTATCATTTTTTGTGTAAAATGAAATTTTATGTATCATTCATGCAAGAAATTAAAAAAACAACCGATCAAGAACTGACCAAAAAAAATTAGAAAATATTTTCGGTTCTTGATGGAAGTAGATTTTTTGGTGACTTATAGTGAAATTTAATGAGGAATATTTTTGTCCATGTTGTATAGAATATTTCTTTTTTTATCATTTATTGTGCAAAATAAAATTTTATGTTATCTTCGTGCAAGAATTTAAAAAACCGATCACGAATTGACCAACAAAATTTTGAAAATATTTTTGTTTTTTTTTTTTTTTGGCGACGTTGATGCAAATATTTTCTTGATATATAATTGAAGTAGATATTTCTTTTCTTTGGTGACTTATAGGGAAATTTGATGAGGAGTATATTTGCCCTTGACACCATCCTTCTAAAATTATGCTTTGTAGGGGAATTTCAGATAAAGTCCCATCATGTTCTATTTTAACCCTAAATTGTGTTTGTAATGTTTGTGAATTCCTGACATTTATGTAAGATTTAGACTTTGTATGTATCCTGGGACCTATAGTAGAATTTTGTGGCAAATAATTTTGTAGGTAAAAATCCTGTTTTAACATATTTTGAAAAAAGGACCTAAAAGACCCGTTTGGTGACTCCCATAAGTGTTTCATTTTTTAACCAAAATTATCCATGAATTCTTATCAGTAATATTGCTAAAGACACTATATATAAAATGAAGGGTCTCCAAGGAATCTTATACCGAAAATGTTAAAGACTGCGGAAGGGAGTTTTTGCTATATTCCGAAAAACAAAATACCCCTTTGGTGACTCGCGTGGAGGTTACCGTTTTCGATCCAAATAGTCCTACTATTGTTATCAGTAATATTGTCGAAGACACTACATCCCTAAAATGCACTGATTCCAAGGAATCTTAATTCGAATGTTTCAAAAAAAAAAAAACAAAATAAAATAAAAAAATAAATTTGGAGAAGGGGTAATTTGTCGGCTACGTTTAGGTTCGAACCAAATTTTCAAAACGTATTTTTTGTTGTTGTTGTTATTAGCCTCTCTTTCATAATCTGCTTCGCTTTTTTTTTGTGTTGGGCAGTGTTATCTTCACCTCAAAATTTAAAATTAGAAAAGAGTGTGCCCTTCAATCAAAAAGCTACAACGGGGAAACATTAAATATCAAAATATAATTTTAAGAAACTTTTTATATTGTAGGATCTAAATGCCCAATAATTACATTAAAGGGAACATAGGAGGGAAATCCTCGTATATTCAAGAGACCGCAATTCGTAAATTTTTCTGTTTTTTTAAATATTGTGAATTTCGACACTCCTTTCACAATCGAAGATAAGGAGAAAGTTTTATATTCAATAAAACAGTTTTTTGCTTTTATATGTTTCACTTGCACCACCTCGAATGATCGTAAATCAATCATTTCGAAATGCGAACCAAGATTAAAAAAAATAAATAAATAAGTTAAATTACGAACGGAGATTCCTAATAAACCAATGTTACTTACAGATTTCAAAATCCAAAACTAAGAGTATAAAATCCTATTCCAAAATAGTGTTTCAGCTTAAAATATAAATATCGAACACATCAAACTACTTTGCTCTGCACTACTTTGTCATTCAAGAGAACTCACGTCAAAGAGATTCTAATTTAACTCTTTATTGAAGAGCGAAAAAACTGACCTAATTTTAGACTCACCAAAAAAAATGAGAGATTTCGAAAAAAAACTCGAAAAACAAAACATTGCCATAATTCAATTAAAATTCATAATACCAAACAAAAAATACGAATGCGAGGAGAAAGAAAACCAAGCAAAATAAATCGAATACGAAAAATAACAGTTCGAGTGGCTGGCAGTCAGCTGTTGTTGTAAATGGAACAGAAATGCTCACGCACACACACACAAACAATCACATTTTAATTCATCCAAATATGGATTCTCGATAAAAGTCAACCAAAAACAATGGCCAACAACGGCAGATAGCCAAATTAAAATAAAAAGTAAACAAAAAAAATAAAACCAAAAACAGCAAAACAAAACACCAAAATAATAGATTTATGAAATAAATAGATATATGACCGAAAATTACGTAGCCCATCAACACCCATTGACTTTGAAGGCGAGAAGGGCCATTATTATTCATACACTTCACGTAGAGATGGCCAACAGAGCCATCAATTGATAATACGACAAAGTCGTAAATCACTCCCCTGTGTTTGGTTGTCACACAGGGGGGTATGCTAAATTGGGGGAAGTCATACACATCAATACGGCTTGAGTGGGTTTGTTTACATCCACTTCAACCGCATTCCCATACTGCCCTCTTTGACAATGTTAATTGATAGCGAAATCGATAAACTTTCGCCACTTAAGTGGCTACTGCGAAAACATACAACATCACCGCTTGGCTAAAACAGCAAAACTGGCCACTAGGCACCCACGCATGCGCAAATACAGCAATGACAACCACAGTAGCAGCACCGACTGACCGCAACACTGGAGCATGAATAAAAACGGCCAGCCAAATAGACCACCACTTTGTGGTACAACAAGTTGTCAGCTTTGTCAACGCTTGGCATCGCTGCTGCGTCTCACCGGCCAAGAGAGTGCGCTGTAATTAAAGTGAAAGAAGCGCACAACAGCGTCGAGCGCAGCTTAAAGAAATCACGGCTCCCTGTTGAATACGAAATGAAAAATATGCACAGTCGGTTTTTAAGCGTCAAACGTAACAAACGGTTTCGTAGAAATAGAAATAGTTCAGTCGCCAAAAAGGTTAGCTTGTGAAATACATTTGAATATCGTTCGGCTAAACGGTGAACAGAATGTTAATAAATTTGAAATTGTTAACATTTGTTGGGGCAGTGCTGCTCATCTGTGGACCCATGCCGCTGCATGGAGCACGACGCAAGACCACTCCCATCAATGAGGAACAAGAACAAACTCTCAAACAGTCGCAGAGTACCTTTGTCGAATGGGTACTGTCGTTGGTGCCTCAGAGGCCTAGCTTGGACCCATTAACAGGATTTCTGGGAATAGCAACAACAACTACAACCACTGCAGCTCCACACAGAACAACAGCAGCTGCTGAAGTTACCAGCACCACCACCGAGAGAGTGACAACTGCTGCACCATCACCTTCAACGACTGTCAGCACTTCGACAACAACAACTACTACTGCAGCACCCCCATCTACCACCCCCACACCTCCGCCAGTACTCAATCCACCACGCAATTGCTCGGACTGTGTCTGTGGCATTGCCAACACTCAGAAACGTATTGTGGGTGGTCAAGAAACCGAGGTCCATCAATATCCCTGGATGGCCCAGCTTCTCTATGGCGGACGTTTCTATTGTGCTGGCTCCTTGATTAATGATCAGTTTTTGGTCACTGCCTCCCACTGCGTCTATGGTTTTCGCAAGGAACGTATTAGTGTTCGTCTGTTGGAGCATGATCGTAATGCATCACATTTCCAGAAAATCGATCGTAAGGTTGAAGAGATCACCACCCATCCAAAGTATAATGCTCGAACCTATGACAATGATATTGCCATCATTAAATTGAATGAACCTGTGGAGATGACTGATTTGTTGCATCCCGTCTGTATGCCTACCCCGGGAAAATCGTTTAAGGGTGAAACGGGCACTGTGACCGGTTGGGGTGCCCTGAAAGTGGGTGGATTTACTTCGAACACGTTGCAGGTAAGATATGTTAGAACTATTTACATAAGATGTGGTTTGATGGAATTTGATGAAAGTGTCTGAGGCACAACTTTATGCATATCGCATGAGAGTGGGAGATCGAACTCAATCGCTCAGAGAAAAATCGATTAAAATCGATAGAAAAGGATTTGATGGAGTCAGAAATTAATTTTGAGGTTTCATCCAAATACCCAAGCTCCATTAAAATAGTTTAAGCTTGGAAGTATTTCTCGAGTAAATATCCAAATGGGAATTAATGACCTCGAATAATATAAGAGTCAGTATCATTTTTTAAATATCGGTTCCGACCAATGATGTGCGAAATTAACCAAAAACGTACGTAGGCCGCATAGATTATATTGATTATACGTGTATTCTCTATCCTCTCTTTTCGTCACCGATTTTTGATGGTGAGTTCTCGGTTATGCTCATACACTCACTCTCAATTTAGTTATGCACATCATTGTTCCAGACCGATCTCAAGCAAAAATGTATTTAAAAAAAAAGGTGTTTAAAAACATATTTGTCGACTCAGATCGAATCATACATAGAAGGTGTTTAAAATGTATCTATTGCTGATATGTGGAGAATATTCTAGAACTTACAAATCAGTTTTATAAAGATTCGAGTCCGATGCAACATTTTGTATGGGTATACACTAATGAAGAATAGTAGTAGAGAGGTGCATATTTTTGGTCTCTCTTTTGTGAGTCATGTGCTTAAAGTTCTCGGAGAGCTCAACCTCACATTTTTGATCTTATAAAGAGGGATGTGGGAGTAATTTAAGTTTGACTGTATGTGAGTTCTTTCAACAATCCTTGAAATAGGTTCTTTTTCTCTAAATGAGAGTATTTCTTATTAAATATCCGATATGATTATTCAAAAGCTCTTCGACGTGGTCTTCAAATTGATTTTGAATGGACAAAAGTATGGAGCTTGACCGTCATGTTTTTCTAGTTTCTTTATACATTTATAGAAGCATACTTATTTATACAACATAAAATGATCTCTGAATTCGAATAATTCCAATTTCTATTTATTATTATTTATTTATTTATTTTGATTTTATCTAACACACATTTTCTTTCTTTCCTTTGATACCACGCCACAGGAAGTAAAAGTTCCCATAATGTCACAAGATGAATGTCGCAAAACACGCTATGGCGCATCACGTATCACCGATAATATGCTCTGTGCTGGCTATCCTGATGGCATGAAGGACAGCTGCCAGGGGGATAGTGGTGGACCATTGCACATTGTGGCCACTGGGACCAGGGAACACCAATTGGCCGGTGTTGTGTCCTGGGGCGAGGGATGTGCTAAGCCAGGCTACCCTGGTGTCTATGCTCGTGTCAATCGTTACGGCACCTGGATAAAGACCCTAACCAAAAATGCCTGTCTTTGTCACTCGGAGACGAAGAAAATCAAAAAGTAAAGCCAGCCATGAGAAGATAAACGGATTTATTTTTTATTTATAAAATTAACCTATTTGTATTTTATTTATTGCTATTTATTATTATTATTAATTAAGTTGAAAATGAAATAAACACTTATCTGCTAGTGCCAACATTTATCTGTGCCAGAGAGCAAAAAAAAAAAGACGTGCAAAAGAAACTTTCTTTTTTCATTTCTCCAAGACAGACAGACAGACTGACTGGCCGACAGACTGACCACAGGTTGGTAGGCAAAAAAGCCGGTTTTCTGCAAAGTCATTGTAGGATTTCAATTTGAATGCACTTGAAGTCGTTCAGACAGCAGCGATTTATTTTCGCACAGACAACTTGTATGGCCGACATGCATGCACATGGAACGGTGGGATGGGGTATCACGACATATGTGCAGAGCATATTAATGCGTTCACTTTTGGCCGGCAACCAAGCGGCTGCCAAGAAGCTAGTTTATTGGGAAAAACGCTGGCCGGCAATGAAAAAGAAAAAAATGCAGAAGAAAAACTTTTATTTCAATCGCTGGCTGGGCTAAGTTAGTTAGCCCACATCTGTGGCCGTTACAACACACACATCACTTTGTGAACGTCATGAACGCTTATAAGCGACATTGGCAAATTGTTTTGCCATGGACGTTCCTGCTGCTGACCTCCCCTGTGCTGGGTGCAAATTCCACACCACAAGGATTCTCATCGACATCAGTGCTGAGGCAAAACAATTTCTTTGAGTGGTTGCTGTCGATTTTCCAAACCATTCCACCGTTTAGTGTTATACCCACAACTGGTCGGCCCCCAACTACAGCACCGGTGACGACCGAACCAAGTGCTTGTGAGGCCTGTAAATGCGGTGCAGCCAATTCCATACGGCGCATTGTGGGTGGCTATGAGACTCAGGTAAACCAGTATCCCTGGATGGCCATGTTGTTGTTTCGAGGTCACTTCTATTGCGGTGCATCGCTCATCAGCGACCGTTATGTTGTGACAGCTGCTCATTGTTTGAGGAGTTTTCCACGGCCATTTGTGAGTGTGCGTTTAATGGCTCATAATCTAAAGGATCGCACGGTGCGGGTGATTGATAGAAGGGCCGACAAGGTGGTGGTGCATCCAAAGTATTCCATGTCGAATAATGACAATGACATTGGTTTGGTGAAATTGGATCAAGTGGTGGAAATGTCCAGTGTAATGAGGCCAGTGTGCCTGGCCATATCTGAGAGGAGCTATGACGATGAGTTGGCTGTCATAACCGGATGGGGTGTTACCAGCGAGGGTGGCCAAGTGTCACAGACATTGAGGGTAAGTTGTGGTTCTACATTCGTGCTTAATAATTGCTTTGAATTGTACTTTTAGGAGGTCAAAGTTCCCATTCTCTCCCAAATGGCGTGTCATGCAACGAAATATGGTAAGGATCGCATTACTGAAAATATGCTTTGTGCTGGAGCCGCTGAGGGTGGTCTTGATGCCTGCCAAGGTGATAGTGGCGGCCCCTTGATGGTGTCAAATGGGGACCTGAATACTTTCCACCTGGCCGGTGTGGTCTCATGGGGCGAAGGTTGTGCCCGTGAGGATTATCCTGGCGTTTATACACGTGTTAGCCAATATCTGGAGTGGATTGATGAGAACACAAAAGATTCATGCGGATGTGAGGTGCCATCTCAAAGAATTGATCAGGTGGAGATATTGGAAAATGAATTTACATTCATTAAAAGTGCAGTATAATGTGGTAAACTATTTTTACAACAAATGGATGAAGTGTAATTGGAGAAAGAACAATCAATCTTTAACCTGGTACTGACCCATTTGGAACGAAAAAATATAATTTATTATTAATTTCAAATAAAAATTGAAAAAAAAAAAAATAATAAAAATTGATAGAAAAATAATTGGATATGATAGCTTATAAAGAGGAATTTCTGCCAACGAATAATAGCTATCGAATTATGAATGAATTAGCAATATATATTTTTTTCTACGAATCTTATTTTTTTCTTCTATCAAATTCTCTTATATCTTCCTATATCTCTAAATCTCATGGAGCTACAGCTTTTTTACTTAGAGTTTGATCTAAATCATCAAAAATAAAATTTAGAGAAAATACGGGATATGTAGGTCCAAATTTTATGGTACATCCCGCGCAGAGGTTGTACATAAGTAAATTGTCAAATTCTACCGAAACGTCGACTTATAAAAATTAGATTCAATTTTTTTTCCACCTATATTCAAAAAATATAATAAATAAATAAAATAAAATATATATAATAATAATAATAAAAATATTGTATAAAAAAATAAAATAAATAAAAAATAGAAGTTGCAAATTTTCTTTTTAAAATTAAAATTCTTCTCTCAAAGAAGCACATGGTATATTAAACCACAACCTCAACTCCTAAAAGTATGCAATACCATAAATTCACATTTCTTTCATTAATGATCATTTAAATGGATATGATACACACAAATTAAGGCTTAAATTCCAACATGCATTCAGACAGCAATATGATTGAAACCATATCAAAAACGGAGAGAAATGTTTTACTCACACACACATCTTGGCACACACATGGAAGCCACAGATGGGTCAACATGAAGGATGTTTGCCAAAACACGCACGACATGATCCACCATTTCTGTCTTAATTGTCGTTTTCCGCATTATTCAACATTGACGACATCAACGAATGGACGAAGGAAGAATTGCCGGGTATAAATGACAGCTATGGCGAACAAAGCTATGATTTCCTTTCGCTGTTGCCACCGCGTTGATTATTTGTTTATTTCCGTGCATCAGCAGCAGCAGCAACGGCGGCTATAACAGGAGCGCCGGGAATGGGAAAGCCATAGTCCATAGACTTGAGTCGCCAGACGCCGGAATATAGCTTTATGCGACAATGGGCCATCTTGCGCTCGTATAGATCGTGGTGGTGGTGGTCCGACTCGCCCAACACAGAGACACATAATATAAATGTAATTAAATTTGCACATGTGTCCTGTGTGAACGTGACATGCCAACGTCAATGTTAATGATGATGACGATACCGTCAACATCGGCGACGGCGGCAATGGTATTCAGGAGAAGAGAATTATGATGATGGAGATGGTGGTGTACCAAACACCCACCCACCATGTCGAGAGAAAGAGAGAGAGAGGACAGCCATTATTGTCATTTAGTTGAAGCAATCTGTTGAATGATGCGTTTCGCTTGCAGATTATTTTTGGTGTTTTTATTTGGAGATGGCTTTACAAATGTTTTTTATTCGGCGACCTACCCTCCCTTTGCCTGGCAAAGGAAAATGAGTAGGAAATTAAAAGAATTCATGCGTTGAAATTAATTTAAAGATATTTTTCATTAACGCAGACACTCAAGCTTACAGCGAGAATGACACATTCAACATGGAATTGCAATCCGAGTGTGTTACATACACGTATATATACATGTGTGTGTGAGCATGTGTGTGTTGTGATATGTTTTTTTATGCCGCAGATGAAAGAGAAAGTTTTCATCTGCCCAGTGGCATCCTGCCTACCCTTACGGCTTGTAATTATTTGCCCAACACTTTGGAATTCCCACAAACGCTTGGCTGCTCAAGTTCCATTGAGGGCAAAACAAAAATGCAATTTCTTTTTCACGTTTTTATTTTTGTGTCTTCCTCACTTCTGATCATAAAAAATTAATTGAATTTCTTGCCTTTCGTATAGGTGTAGGGAGGTGGGTGAATGTCTTGTGTTCGATTGTCGGTTGGCTGGTGATTACACAACTAACTGACTTAAGTCTCCTTCTTGGGCCACCCAAATGTAATGCTAGTTGTTCATAGTGTTGGCTAGAATTTGTCGACAGCATAGTTTTTTATGGGTTTCCGTTTTTCCCAGAAATGCGGAAAACTCTTCAATTTCTTTTTGCGAAATAAAATGCGTGTGTGGCGTTTGTCAGACATTCATATATAACGTTAATGATTTTATGGTCGGTTTATTGATAATTTTATTACTTTGGCACATGTCTAGGTCTTAGATGGTTACAAATTACAAGAAAGCTAGAAAAGAAAAATCGACAATGGGAAGGAAAATAAAGATTGTTCCACTATTTGACCTTATGAACTGTTATGTGGGATATTAACTGCTTTTTGGAGTAACCTAGCCTCAAAATGCGAGAGCTTGAGGAGAAAATTGTAAGCAGGCAAGTGTGATGTGTATGAATGTTTTTCTGAAAATAAAATTGGGTGGACTTCAAAGCTTCAACGACAATTAAAACTGGCCAACAAACATACCTCAGCCGACTATGAAAGGAGAGCTAAAAATAGAAAACACGTGTATCGACATTTTGGAAAGTTTAGAACGCAAGGTACCCTAAATTGAGAGGGGAAGTGCCTGCTTCTTTCAAATTTTCAGAGATTTCCGCATTAAGGACACCATGGAATCCTTGCATTTTTGGTTTATAGTGTCTTTGACAATATTCGATAATCGCTCGTTACCGTGATGCTAGTAGCGTAGCCCGACGTCAAGGAAGTGGAGGGAAGAAAACAGCGACATCAGTAGAAATGGTTCGAAAAGTAAAGAAGCGACTTGATCGAAAAATGCCGGCAAATTTTAATTCCAAAAATTGCAAGAACTTACACCGCAACAGAAACAAAATAGACTCGAAAGAGCTAAAGAGTTGCTTTGCTTGACCGAAAGTGGTAAACTGCCGAATTTGGTTTTCTCCGAAAACATTCGTTGTCCAGCAGTTTGTAAACAAACAAAATTATCCGCTCGTGTTTACTTGCCAAAGAGGTCAGCTGAAAATGTGCACCTTCGGTTGGCCACCAGATACCAGAACTCAAGCGCCGGCCATGGTGATGGTGTGGGCCGCCATAACAGCCGATAGTCGCTCTTCGTTCGTATTAATCAGAATAAATGCCGAAAATTATCGCGAAAATATTCTGGAGGGTGTATTAAAGCCTGGGCACGCAAACATTTTGGCCGCAGACCTTGGACATTCCAACAGGACTCAGCACCATCGCACTCAGCACGTGCCACCCAAGAATGGTTAGAAGAGGTTCCTCGCTTCATTTCCAGCGCACAATGGCCACCAAAATCTTCGGATAGCAATCCGTTGGACTATTGTGTCTGGGGTATTTGGGAAAGCAAGGTTGTTACTAAAAAATACCAAAGTGCCGATCACCTTTAAATCCCATTCCCTCAACTTAAAGCTGAAAGAAACATTTTTCTTTATTTATTTCCTCGCTCTCCTCCCCCTGGAAATTAATAACTCAGTCAGTCGGTGAAGTCAGTTTTAAACAAATATTTGTATCTTTGTTTGAAACCTCAATAATTGCCTTGTTTAGAATTGTTCTGCTAACCCCTTTCGATAAGGGATGTTGGATTGCAACCCATCCATCATGGAATCCTGCAACACAAACAAGGCACTAGGTCGATATTGAAATGAAAAAGGAGAGTTCATTTTACAATTTGCCAAACTCAAGTAGTAGAAGAAGAAGCGGCAGCAGAAGAAACCTCCAAACGAAACAAAAACACCAAAATCCAAAACTGAAACCAAGAAAATAGAGAGTAACTCGCATTATGCATACAAATGAAGTTCGTTCGTTTTTTTTTTTTTGGCCCAGCAATCAAACTTGGCAATATCTGTAACAGCAGAAGCAGCAACAACATCAATGTATGAACCATTCAATCAAACTGAACTCAAACCTAGCAACAGAAAAGAGAGACAGCATTTCAAAACAGTCAAATGTGAGACAAGCAGTCTATCTTCACTACGAAATGGTCGTGGTGGGGGCGATGGTGGTGTAGTTGTTGCTGGTGTTCATTCTGATTCTCATTTTAAGCTCAAGTGTTAAACGAGCGTAAACAAATCCGAAACCCTTACATAGGCCACAATGCAAAATTAAAATTCCAAAAACGTAGCGTTTTACAGCCCTTCCTCCGCACATGCACACACACACCCAGATACACATGGGGATGAAAGTCCTAAGGAGAAAAATGTTGCAGTCGCACCGAACAAACAACCAACCAGCCAACCGACCTACCAACAAAGCCACTGCCATAGTCCATTTAATATGAATATTTTCAATGAGTCCCAAACCTGGGGACTGGGTTTACAAAGTCAGCAACATCACTCCTGGTGGTGGGGTGGGCAAATGTTCCCATATCCTTTTTTTAATTTACTCTTTGGACCTTCCTTTCACATCCCAACGCTTTTGCCGAAAAGGCAACATTTTATATGGATTTTTTGTGTGTTGGTTTGTTGTGCTTCCGTTTTTTGTTGCGGCATCAGTCCTGTTCCCTTTTATTTTTTGTCTGTTTCGGTTTCACATTCATTTGGTGTGTTTATCATTCCAAATTGAACATTATCATTATTTTTATTGAGAAATTCAGTTTATTGGATTACAGCATGTGACCCAATATTTATGCGTGTTCGGCTGACTTTTTGTTTTTTTCTGCAGACTGCGGGTTTTTTCTTCACCCGTGCCGAGGGAATATTGATTTTTTTTGTGGTTTCCTTTTTTGGCTTAGTTTCTAAAGTGAGCTAGATGGTCAAGTCATATTCCGTTGAGACATTTTTAGTTGAATGTAAACTATTGGGAAAATATGCTCAAGGCAGTGGGGGTGATAACATCTGACCACCATTTTGGTTGTCACAATATGCCAAAAATGTCAATCCTTATTTGAATAACAAAAAATGTTTAAAGAATATGTAAATTTGGAAATAATTAAAATTTTAGTCATAAAATTGGTTGATTCCGGAACTACAAGAATTAAAAGTTTTTTCTACGATAGCCGATTTTCCCTTTATAACATTGAGGAAAGTTGCAAAAATAGTAGATTCTTGGAGATACTGGAACAGAGCAAATTACTCCGATTAAAAAAACGTCGATACTAACTGGAACTGCATATTGAATATTTTTAAGGGTGAGATAAAAAATTGCAACTAAATCAAAAGCCATAATTTTCACATTTATTTTAAATTTTATTGAATGAAAGCAAAAAATGTCGGAAATAGCATCAAATTTTAAAATAAGTTTAGATTTGTTCGAATTGGTCACCTTTGGCACGAATTAATACCTTCAAACGGCCGTCACACACTGCCCGAATGTTGCTCTGTGGAATTTTTGCCCATTCCAGGCGAAGCGCTTGCTTGAGGTGATCGACACTGTGGTATTTTTTAGAGCCAACCTTGCTTTCCAAAATACTCCAGACACAATAGTCCAACGAATTGGTATACGGAGTTTTTGGGGGCCATTGTGCCCTGGAAATGAAGCGAGGATCCTCATTTTAACCATTCTTGGGTGGCGCGTGCCGAGTGCGTTAGTGCTGAGTCCTGTTGGAATGTCCGAGGTCTGCGGCCAAAATGTTTGTGTGCCCAAGGCTTTAATATACCCTCCAGATTTTTTTGCGATAATATTCGGCATTTATTCTGATGCCACAGTAGAATTATACGAGTGGAGAGCGACCATCGGCTGTTATGGCGGCCACACCATCACCATGGCCGCCGCTTGAGTTCTGGTGGCCAACCGAATGTGTTTTTGTTTTATCATCGGGGAAAACCAAATTTGGCAGTTTACCACTTTTAGCCAAGCGAAGCAACTGTTTAGCTCTGTTGAGTCTATTTTCTTTCTGTAGTGGTCTAAGTTCTTCAATTTTTTTGGAATTTCAATGGCTTTACCCCGAGCTCGTTTTTCAATATTTCCCGAATGGAATTTTGTGATATGTTCAGCTCACGAGTCATGTTTCGGCCAATGCGGTGCGGGTTACGGTCAAGTCGCTTCTTTACTTTTCGAATCCATTCATCTGGTGTTGCTGGTTTCTTTCGTCCACTTCCTTGACGTCGGGTTACTTTAGCAGTATCAAGGTAACGAGCGATGGTACGAGACGCAAAAGATTTATTCGCATTTAAATGCTGGAGTGCTCTAACGATAGCCACATGTGGGTTTCCAGCCAAATATAAAGAAATCACACTATCACGCTTTAATTCCATCACGAATAATATTTTTTCTGGAAAATTCTCGCCAGAATGCTTTTGTACGCTTGTAAACAATATAATGAGATGTCACTGGAATAATTCTGACAGCTGTCGGACGAGTGGCTTAGAAATGACAGCAGTCTGAAGTTGGTGGCAGTTTTTTCTATGGTGTCCCATATTTATATCCTCGATATTACTTCATAAAAACCTCACAAAATTGTCCAACTTCCCATCCCTGGTCGTCTGGCATTAAAACGTTTATTCCTATCTCTCTCTCTCTATTCAAGTGTTAAAACCATTTTGAGTATTAATCAAAAAACGGTTTATTGAATTGCATTTTTACATGATTGGCATGGTCATGGCATCCAGAGTGCAACTGCAACTGTTGAATTAACGATGCGTAACCAGCCATTGTTGTTCTCCTTTGCCACCATTCGTCAGTTAATTTTCAATAAAATTCCCACAATATGTTAATATTTATACTGCCGACTGTTGTTTGGTCCGCATCGATCCAGGCTGTTTGTTTGTCAAATGTATTGGCCATTGTTAAAGTTATTGTCAGCGGGCCAAGCAACAGTTCGCCAAAACGTGCGCGACGTTTGAGTTCATTATGGGACAGCGTTTAACAATGCAACGCCGGGGACGTGAGTGCGTTTTGAATGCATGGATTTATAAGGATATGACAACGAAAGTTAAACATATCTTAATAAATTAACTTTAAATAAACGTTTCTCTCTCTCGCTCTCTCTCGCGCGCGCTTTGGTGTACAACAAAATATAAATAAATAAAGGAACGAACGCATGCAAACATGCTGACAATGATGACGACCAACAAAAATACAGCGACAACAACGGCGACGAACTTTAACTACCGCCTGCGTGAAATATGCAAATCAATTCAATTTAAACAACCGTCGGACCAACATCACCGCCAAGATACGAGATACGTAAGGAGCAGAAAGGCTGGCAATCTGGCAGGCAACACGCAACATTTGCCTGACCAACAACTGAGCTGCACACAACAAGATTGTACCAAGTCAAGAGTGTTGTTGTAACAAGAATTTTAATCAACCGCTTAACACTTAAATGATTTCTGCGCTTTTGATTTCTTTTTTTTTTTTCTCGTTGAGCCTCTTTGCATTGAGTTCTCCTGCGGTCCCCGTCTTTGTCTCTTCTCTCGTTCCAAGTTTCACTGGGTGCTGTATGTCATTTAGGCAATACATTGCACCATGCAATGCAGGCAATAAGCCAAAAGATCATCAGGACCAAAGTTTATTGAGGAGAATAAAAAAATGAGGCAGTTAGGGAAGGTATGGTCAGTTGGTTAAATATTTGTTTTTAGAAATTCAGATTGTTTGTGAGATATAAACATAAATTTCCTGCTAAATGTACTTCAAAATATTGAGGTTCCTTTGCATGAGGACAATAGATATAAAGGCCTGAAAAAGTTTGGTCCAAGAACCGAAACTCTTTTCCAGTTTTTATCTACAAAGCAGGTACTTACAAATCTAGTTGGAATTTCCTGCAACATAGATTGCCTATTGGATAGGAGAACTATAAAAACTTGCAGTGAATTCGGCAAAGATGTGAAAATAAAAAATGTTTTTTTTATAAACAAAAATTGATGATGTTTTTTATGGAACAAACTAATCATACACGTATCTTTCGTTCAGAGAACTGCATTTAAATTTGATTAAGAACATTTCTTCCTTTGAGACTTTACACAAAAAATCAAGTCTTGTGAGAGATTTAGACTTAAAATGGAAACCTGTTCAATTGTCAGTGAAAAACGTGAACATATATATTTCACTTTTAATATATACATTTCAAGTGCAATTTTCTTAAAACCTAGTAGACCTAGATGTATGGTGTATTCTAAGATTTGCAGTGAAATTTTGTATAGAACAGTTCATCTTTTGACACTTTCTTCCTAAAATGAAATTTTTTGGTACTTTCATGCATCAAAAAAGGCCGAGGAGAAAATGATGAAAAATATATTTAGTTATTTATGTGTTTGTTTTCTCTATTTAATTATTTTCGCATTTTTGTGGCAACATTGATGCAAATATTTTTTATATATGTAATCGAAATAGAGATTTCTTTTTTTTGGTGACTTATAGTGAAATTTGATCTGGAATATTTTTGTCTTTTACATCATCCTCCTAAAGTGCGGCTTTGTAGGAGAATTTTGCTTATAATCACACCAATTACGGCTTTAACACTAAAATGTGTTTTTAATATTTATAAGTTCCTTGCATTTAGGTTGCATTCATACTTTCAATGTTTTCAGGGGCCTAGTAAAATTTGATGAAAAATAATTTTGACTCGCTACGATACCGTTTAAACGAATTTTTTAATCCTATTTTAAAAAAGGACCACAAAGACCCTGTTTTTTGACTGGATTGAGGGTTAATATTTTTGACCAAAATAATTCTCGTATTTTTCTCAGCAATATTATTGAAGACAATATACTATTACATGGAGTAATATTATCAAACTGTATACGCCAGGCCAATCAGAGACCTTGCTATAGACTCCTGATTTATTATTAACAATGGCTGACAGGATTAGGAAGGTTAAAATCTTCGAGAAACAATTCTTAAATGTATAAACACTCAAAGGCAATTAACTGATCTCAAATCGTTTACTAAAATTATCCCTCCTCCCCTCGCACAGGATTCTGGTATTAAGTCTAGCAACAAAACCAACAACAGTGACAATACAATGGAAGACAGGCCGCGAAGACAGACAGACAGACAACAAGTTAAGCAAAACAATTTTGTATCTTGCATAAATTAACTTGCAACTAAGCATAACAACTCACCACAGCCCCATTGTTGCAAATCTGTGCTCGCATGTGTGGGCGTGTGTGTGTGTGTATGTGCCAGCAGATTATTGAACATTTCAACAAATAGTGGACGGTAATGTTCGTTTTACACATGCTCAGGCTTTAAATCCTCTAAGCGTGCCTCAAAAAATAAATAATCTTCACTTCGGCAACACATGCAGTGGTTGGAGCAGATTCATGGATCCCAGCCGAAGAAGAAGAAGCATCGACAATTTGGGTTCCTTGCCTCCTTGCCTGCTGGGGAGACTGGCTATTTGATGAAATTCTCTAACAGCAGCCTTATGATCATTGATCATTTTTTTGTGAACTCCTCCCCTGGCTGTTAAATCATGGTTTGTTGTTTATTTTCCCTGGTTTTTTTTGTTGGTTTATAACACGCTACACTGATTGCTGTTGTGTGACGGCGACATCCAGCCGATTTTTTTTTTTGCTGTTCAATGGGATGCGAACACGCCATGCCAGCCATACACAACAAGTCTCGATTGCCATATGTTAATGCGGCCCAGCTCAGTCGAGTCAGTTAGCATTGAATTGAACAAACAAATGTTCGACTGAGTCCTGCAAGTTCCACCACCACACTGGACAGAGGGGAAGGGTGAGGGGATGAATCTCTACTCCACTCTCTTTTGCACACTTTGTTGACTGTCAAATTTGCATAAATTGTACTTTAAAGAAAAGATTATAAATTGTGATTCTTGTTCGGCTGCTGGCCGGTCTTCGATCTTTTGCTGACCATGTCCCAGCGGAATGCAACATCACCATGGCCATGTGAAACCAACGAAGACATTTTGTTAAAATGAATATATTTTCGGAATAATTTCACGATAAAAATAAATAACAAAATTTGGGAATGAGGGATATTTGAGACAGATTGCTGATTTAATGGATGTTTAATCGATATTATTGAAGGTCTAACGTATGTCTGTGGGAGAGAGAGTTACCCTATTCCAAATTTGAGCAGAAAATGGGCAGAAATTCAACCATTTTAAGGGCTTCGGGTAAGAGTTAGCTTACTGAATAGTATAAGAACCAATTTTCTCCACATTATTCCATTTAGGAGCACTGATTTTATAGCAAGTCTTAAATGGATTTTTTCAAAAAAGTAGGGCTAAAATCGAGTGGCATGTTAGAATAGTATAGGAATGGCTCAAAATTTCCCATAATTTGATGCAGAGTTGGATATTCATTTATTTTTATTGAAACTAGAGTCTGTAATTTACATCGCTGAGAAATAAAACAAGTAAAAAAGCACTTAGTTCAGCCGGGCCGAACTAAGCATTTTACAAAAAAAAAAAACTCTTGGAAAATACTGCTAAAATCATAAAAAGGCTATCCGAAGATCTGGGCATGCATATGCAATTTTATGTCATAGGATGTATTACCCATTTGGAACTTCAAATACGAAATTTGGCACAATTCCGGTGAATAATGTCGCTAAAATCATCAAAATACCAAATATTTGGAGGAACAGTTATATGGAGGTTGTACGAAGACCTGGGCCTGCATAGTCAATTTTCGGTTACAGGCTGTAGCACCCGTTACGAACTTATAATACAAAATTTTAAAGCATTCCAGTGAATAAAGTCGCAAAAATCATCAGAATACTGAATATAGGGAGGTGCCGTTATGTGGGGGCGATACGAAGATCTGGACCTGCATAGACAATTTTCTGTTACAGGCTGTAGCACCAATGGTGAATTTTTATTACGAAATTTGGCACAATTCCAGCGATAATGTCGCTAAAATCATTTGGAGTTACATGGGAGGTTATACGAAGACCTGGGCCTGTATCTTTCGGTCACAGGCTTTACCACATTACAAACTTATAATAGGAAATTTGAAAAAATTCCGATGAATAAAGTCGATAAAATTATGAGAATACCGAACATAGGATGGTAACGTTATATGGGGGTTATACCAGAACGTGTACCTACTTGGACCCTTTTTTAATAACAAAAGTCCTGTAGAACAAACACACATCACTCACACTCATATTCATACCTTGTGAGGTCTAAAATGTATGTTCGAGATGTTACAAACGGAATGACAAACTTAATATACCCTACATATATAATTAAAAATTGAGTCGGATATACTGCATACCTTAAGGAAGAAGAAGAAGCTAGACTTATAATATTTATAAAGAAACCACCACACATACATTTGAAAATTGGTGTCAGGGGAGCTGTAGAAAGCTTCCAAACAGAATGAAAACGGGACATATAGCTCCCATATGATGACCTCAACCGATTTAAGGTGCTTTCGAAGTTGTGTATTACTTTTGTGTTCCTGTTCACATGTAAATCCCTTTTCTTTTTAATTCTAATTTATCAACGTATCTGCCTTGTTGTGAAATCGGCTAGCAAGGGTCTCTTCACTACATCGTATTCAAAACGTAATTACCAATCGAATTTTTGATGACGCAATTAATGATTTAACTCCCAAGGCAAAATGAAACCATTTATTCTGTCAAATCACCCATCAGTTCCGGCTGACTGGCCCCAACTTTGTAACTGACTGACCGTCTAACTCCCACTCCAACTCAAGAATAGAAACAACAATTAAATAAATGATGTGCAAAGAGGACTACTTTGGTGGCATGACAAACTATGACAAAAGGAAGCCTGCAAAAGAAACGCAATAGTCAGCCGGGCCAAGCTTCGGATGGCATTGTTTGATATGAAAAATGTGATGATAAATGTCAAAGCATAACAGACAGAAATAAAAGAGGAAACGCATGACTTGGGCAACATAAAATGACAATGATGGTCATAACTTTGCGAACAACAACCACAACAACAACAGCAACCTCCATTTAGTAATAATAAACCAGACCAATAATAATGGCCATCATCAGCTATGTTGTATAGGGCCATCATAATGAACGTGTCCGCATGTTTGGCCAGGATATTATTTGGCGTTCGTGTGTGTGTGTGTCTGTTGGTCCAAGTGACATTTAGAGTGGTTTCACGTTGATAACAACCAATAAAATCTTTTAAAAAATGCTTAAGGCCTTTTTCTTCCTTCACTCCTCCTTTTTCTTCCTTCACACTCCTTCACAAATGACAATGTCAGCAAACAAGGCCAGGCAGTGCCATCATAGGTAGGACAAACTACATACAAACAAACCTGGTTAGTGATCACCCAGAATGAGATGTAGGCTTTGTGAAATTTTTCTACAACCAAAATAGGCCTGGCAGGAGCAGCTCTAAGCAGCTGAAGAAAAATTACTCAAACAATTGCTAAGCAGCGAATACCACCCATCAATAATGACAGCGAAGAGTCATTATAGCATCAATGGTGGAACATCTCATATCATAGTGGGCTATTAGTTGAAGTGGATATTTTTTTGCCTTGGCTTTGGTTATCGGTTAATAGAAAAGGTAAGGTATTGGGAGTACACGAAGTTGGGAAATATAATGGGAAGCTTATGGGGTTTGTATCTACAAGACAGGGTTTTATAGGGGATTATAAAAAAAATAATACTGTGTAACAATTTTTGGGTTTTTATCTGGGGTGTTGTTCAAGTGGAGATAGTGGTATTAGGCCCATATATTGGTGAGGATGATGATAATTGAATACACCAAATACCATAATGGAGGGTACCTCCACCAAATTACAAAGTTTCTGAATTTATTGACAATTTTATATATTTTTATAATCAGCATAAAATTCTATGTCGATTTAACGATGCCCGTTTGTCTGTCTAAAATGAGATATATCGGCCCACGTTCTGGTATAGTCCCCATATAACGGTACCTCCCGATATTCGGTATTTTGATTGTTTTTGCCACATTTTTTCACTCTTTTGTCTGAAAATTGGTATTTGTAGGTTATAATGGGTTCTAGCTTCGTTGATGAAACATTGCATGTGTAAGCCCACGATTTGGTATAGCCCCCATATAACGATACCTATAACGATATTCGGCATTTTAATGGTTTTTGCCACATTTCTTCTAATGTTTCCTTTACCCTTAGGTGGAGGGTATTAAAAGTTTAGCCCGGCCGAACTTAATGTTTTTTTACTTGTTAATATTCAAAAAGTCCTTTTTTGAATCGGTTTGAGCAGAACAGTTTGACTTCGCATTACGAAACGACTCAGTAAATTTCAAAATTAAAATTGCAAAAGTTCAATATTTTGCTGTTTTTAGGACATTTTGTACGAATTTAAAAAATTTCATACCTAGCACCTGCATGACCTTCATGCGAAATTTCAAGGTTCTGGCTCAATCACTTCAGAGGATTTTTTCTGGTAAAGCCATCGGCCGACAGAACGAAAACAATTTCAGAGCCGATGTAAAAGAGGTCCTTTGAAATTCAATTGATTGTCCCTATACACACCTGTACAGTTTGAAGAGAGAGCTGAGGAAAAAGTGTATTTTACCCCATTCAAACCCCCTCCGCAAAGTTTTCCATATGATTACGAACCTGTCTCCAAAAAATGATTATATCTTTGTGAAAAATACGAATTTTGAAGAGCAGTAGGCCCAAGAGCACGTAGGCTCTAACACACTCCACCTGTCATGATTGTTATTTTAATCGTTTCGTCTGTGGTTTAGTGTGCTTCAAAGCCTAACATTATGGCCGTCCTCTTTTATTGTGTCCAAGAAAAAACTATAACTGCTAAGTTTACCTGTCCGCAAATTAAGTTGGTGGGCTTTCAACTTTCAAGAAAGAAGAAAAAAATAGATTACAACAAAATCTTACAAAATGATGACAACTCCACTTTAAAAATTCCAAACTATCACCGGGAGATGGACGACAAAAAAAAGAAACACATTCTACAAGAAGCAATTATGACGAACATTGCGTACGGGCGGACAGACGAATTTCAATAAACCACAGCAAAACATAATTCATAATAAACCACTTTTGGGCCCGGGATATGCTCCAGTCATCCAGCCAGCCAGTCAGCTCTCCAGCTAGAACATCAAGTGGCAGGACACACAGAATAAGGCATTGCATAATCGTGGCTCATGATGACAATGCTTAACTTTTGCTGTTGGCTGCTAGAGCAGTAACATGTTATGTTATGACAGCTTTGTTGTTGTTGCTGTTGTTGTTGCCAACGAAATATAAACCTACTTTAATTTATTGTCAACCATGTCCATTATGACAATGAGATATTGTTTTGGTTAAAAGAACACGTCGGCCATGATGTGATGTATTCTACGGCGGAGCTATTCCAGTGCCATTTGAAATAGTCATAAAAGAATTAAGACCAAACACACAGACCACTACTTGCATTGGACGATTGGCAAAATATTGTCTCACTCTTTTCGCAGTTCGCTTGTCAAGTCACTCAAGCGCTTGCCATGCGCTTGAGATTTCTGTTCGGTTTTGTCAGGCTTGTTGTGCAGTGGCATGGCGTCAGGGACCACTAAATGACAGTGACTAGACAAAGCATTCGCATAATCAGTCATACCTTTAAAAGATTTTCATTTTTGGCAGGGCTAAGGAGGGAGAGATACAGGGAGGTATGTGATGAGGGGGCAAGCATGCCCGGCCAGAACCAACACATAAGTTGTGTATATTGCACACCATCCTTAATATTTCTAAATGAGCCATCGACCACTGCAGAATGTTTGCCCGGCATTTCACCAGACTTGCAATTGCATTTGCTGCTGCTGTTGCTCTTCCTCGGGCATTCCGCAGCGAGCTGCACTTTGTTGGTGGCATTGCAAAATGCGCGTAAATTTCATTTCTATTTGACTCTCTTGACTGGTCAAGTCATTAATCATTACTTTTATTTTAAAGTAAATGTTTCATGGTCTGTCTGTTTGGCGGGCTGGATGGCTGGCTGGTTGGTTGGCTAGAACGTCGCACGGTGTGTGTTCTTTGTTGAAATAGAAATAATTGCTGGCGATGGAGATGGTGTGACATTAACCCCTTGCGGAGCGCTGTCCCAATATCAAGATTTGTAAATTGAAAAAAGCAAATAAAAATTTTATTCACTTACAAACTTTGCATTTTATGCGGAAAATAATATAAATTGAATTGGAACAAGTTAAAAAGCAGAAAGTTCGGCCGGGCCGAACTTTGAATACTCTCCACCATTTGGAACTAATTTGGAATTTTACAGAAAATAAAATTCTTAAAAAATTCTGTTAAAATTTAAAAAATACCGAATATGGCCGTTATATTGGGGTCTGCACGACATGGACCTACATAGGCAATATTTGTCATAAGACATTACCATATTCAAATTCGAAAACTTGAAATCAACGGTGAATAATGTAGCTAAAATCTTCAAAATATCGTATATAGGGAGGTACCGTTATATCGGAGCTGTGCGAAGACCTGGGCCAGCATAGACAATTTTCTGTCATAGGCTGTAGCATCCATTACGATCTTGAAATACGACATCTCAAACCATTTCGGTGGGTATTGTACCTAAACTCGTCAAAATACCGAATATAGAGGGGTACGTATATATAGGGCCTATACTGGACTTGCATAGACAATTTTCTGTTACAGACTATAGTTCCCATTACGAATTCTAAGTAAGTAATTTGAAAAAAGTCTGGTAAATAATGACGCCAAAATCATAAAAATACCGAATATTGGGAGGTACCTTATATGGGAGCTATACGAAGGACGTGCACCTGCACAGAAAATTTTCTGTCTTAGGCTGTAGTATTTATTACGAAATTCAAACACCAAATTTGAAAGAATTCCGGTGAATAATATCGCTAAAATCATCAAAATACTGAATATCGGGAGGTACCGTTATAAGGGGGCTATATAAAAACGTGGACCTACATGGCCCATTTACGAACTTAGCTTGCCTACTGGAAAAAATAAACATGTGAGCTAAACTTTAGCTTTATATCTCAATTCGTTCGAAAGATAGCGAAGAGATTACAATAGATAGACGGACAGACAGACAGACGGACATCGCTAAATCGACTTAGAATTTTATCAAAAATATATATACTTTGTTGGGTCTGACACGAGTATTTCGAGGAGTTACAAACGGAATGACGAAGGTTATATACCCTCCATAGTATGGTGGAGGGTATAAAAAGGTCACTACTGGTAGGGAGATCCGAGCTATAAGAAGATTTACGAAAAATTATTCAGGAGAGGAAAAAATATTTCTTACTGTAGCATACTATACTATACTATACTGTTCTATACTATACTATACTATACTATACTATACTATACTATACTATACTATACTATACTATACTTTACTATACTCTAATACTATACCTATGATATGCATAAAAAAATGTATGAGCGCCCAAAAGTATGCTATAAACATTCTAAAGAAAAATTGGGAAAAAGTTGCATCGCATATGTCTAACATTATGTGTCTCATCATCATATCAAACGTTTAAACTCCATAGAACTCCACAAACGTTCCCCCACAATGGGTTAATCAATTAAGAAGAAGAATAATGTAAACTTAATATTCAATACAGCAACATGGCATTAAGGAATATTATTAAATTTAATTTTGCTGCCGAACACTTTCAAGTATTTCGAGGCGAACCCAAATGCTGCTCCCTTAAACAATAATGATTTGCCAAGCGTTCCACAAAAGGACGACAAGCAGTCAGTCATATTTATCGACAGATGGATAGGACAGACACACAGACAGACAGACATAAAGTTAGTCAGTTACTCATCTAAATATCTGTATATAATATATAGGAATTATAACTTACAACATCCTTGTGTAATTTTCTTTAAAAAAAAAGAGAACTTTGAAAAACTTCTACTAACCTCCAGACAACAATGCCAAGGAAGACGCCAATAGCTTGCCAAAGACAATGAGAATGACTTTTGTTGGCATTGTTGTTGCTACTGCTACTGCTGCTTCGACTTCGGCTCCTGGTGGTGGTGTTTATTAAAATTCATTAGTATTCAATAATTGCACTTAGCATATTAATTGCGCGTAATAACCAATCATATGCTGTCGAAGATGATGGCAAGGACCATGGCGCGTCAACGTTGTTGATGTAGCTGGTGGTGGCGGTGGCTATGGCCCAAGACGAAGCACCCAAGAATATGCTGATGACAGTAATGATGGTTTTTTTCTGTTTGTTTGTTTTCTTGCTTGTTGATTCGTTTGCTCTGCTGGTCGTTGTATCGGGCAACACACAAAAAAAATCGAATTTCATGTTGTTGTACTCTGGGCGTTTAACCACTGTTTTGGCATTTAGTGTCTGGTGTTGGCCCCAAGCATTCCATTTCATTGTTGTTCGTCAAAATTTGCACAAACACACATGTGCCATTCTCCATCATAATTACGGTGATGATGATGATCATCATCATCTTAATGGTGATTATTAATTCTGGAATTTTTATGAAAAGAATTTCTGTTTGCATAACTTCTGTAGTTAGTACACGCGCTCTACACAAAACCGCCCACTCTTAAAACACACATACACTGACACATTCTCATACACACACACACTCACATAGACTAAGTTAGTTTCGCTTATGCAAATATTAAAATGTTTTCTCATATCTCACACCCAATGGAGATTTGAGTTCGTCTAAAAGGATATTTTAATATTCACATTTATTTGCATACGAGTTGTAGTTGTTGCTGCTGCTGTTCTCTCAGCCTTGCAAAACACGGAGGCAACAAAAATTAATAAAAACTTAAAATTAAAAACAAATGGAGATTTAGGCGAACAAAAAGTCTACGACGAAATGTAGACAAGTTTGGGGGGAGGTTGGGATTTTTTTGAAGGGTAGAGAACCCAAAATATATGTTTAAAATTATTTTTAGGGACAGAATCCTCTGAGTAATTTAGGAAATAGATTTCGTATAAATTACGTTACTATAATCCTTAGGAAATAAGGACTTTATTTATAAAAAGCTAATACAAAGGACTATACAGGGTGAGATAAAAAAAACTGCAACAAAGTCAAACGCCATAATTTCTTTTTTTAATTTTATTGAATGAAAGCAAAAATGTCGGAAATAGAACCAAATTTCAGAATAAGTTTAGATTTGTTCGAATTGGTCACCTTTGTCATGAAATATGGCCTTCAAATAGTCCATGAAATTGTCACACGCTGCCCGAATGTTGCTCTGCGGTATTTTGTATCATTCCCGGCGAAGCGCTTGCTGGAGGTGATCGACACTTTGTTTTTTTTTTTAGTGCCAACCTTGCTTTCCAAAATACTCCAGACACAGTAGTCCAACGGATTGGTATCCGGAGATTTTGGTGGCCATTGTGCGCTGGAAATGAAGCGATGAACCTCATTTTGTAACCATTCTTGGGAGGCGCGTGCTGAGTGCGATGGTGCTGAGTCTTGTTGGAATGTCCAAGGTCTGCGGCCAAAATGTTTGCGTGCCCAAGGCTTTAATACACCCTCCAGAATATTTTCGCGATATTATTCGGCATATGCTCTGATGCCACGATCGATTAATACGAACGGAGAGCGACCATCGGCTATTATGGCGACCCACACCATCACCATGGCTGGCCCTTGAGTTCTGGTGGCCAACCGAAGGTGCACATTTTCTGCTGACCTCTTTGACAAGTAGACACGAGCGGATCATTTTGGTTGTTTACAAACTGCTGGACAGCGAATGTTTTCTTAACGGAGAAATCCATATTCGGCAGTTCAGCACTTTCGGCCAAGCGAATCAACTTTTTAGGTGTTTTGAGTCTATTTTCTTTCTGTTGCGGTGTAAGTTCTTGCACTTTTCAGAATTTCAATGGCGAGCTCATTTTTCAATATTTGCCGAATGGAATATTGCGATATGTTCAGCTCACCACCACGCCATTGCAACGCGTGTTTCGATCACACGGAATGACAATATTAATAAACATAATTTTTCAAGATGGAGGGTATAAAAATGATGTCGAAAATTTTTATAATTTAATAAAACAATGCTTCCATCGCTATAAGAGGTCTAGTTTTGTATCTCTTCCAGAAGATCCTCAAAATATAATTCGAGATCTAAAATTTTTATAACTAAATCAAATAAAAAAATCAACCAATCCATTTATTTTCTAAATTTTATATATTCAAAAAAAGATTTTTTATATTAACATGGCCAAATTTCATATCATGTTATAACAATTACAGTTTTACTTATTCTATTTCTATCATGATATAACATTTCTCTGGCATGCTATAAAATACACACTGAACCCCCAGCTCACCATTTGTATGGAGAGCATATTTACATTGTTTACCTTTTTTGCACACTCTCATTGGAAGTGAAATAGCCCCAATGTTAAGCACATTTTGAGAGTTAAATCCATGGCGGAGAGTAAACATTGCAAATGTTACTCTCACTGGAAGTAGCAACAGCAAATAAACCAAACAGCTGTTTATGTTAGTTGTCCCGGCCCCAAACAAAAATATGTTTGGCTATAACGGTGCTAACCTCTTTACAGAGATGATGTATCCGATAAAGAAGCGCAAAACAGAAAACGTTTTTCATATGACGAAATGTTGGATGTTGGTGGGGTGGGGGAGTTGGGAACATGTTTTGCATGAAAATGTTATAACGCCACACCAAAATATCGAGTCTGCTATGGGAAATGTGAGGATATTTTATGTTTAAAGGTATCAACCACAATAACAGTTGATGTGAGGGCTGACATACCGCCAATCCCCTCTCCTCTTGGAATATAAGTCTATTTTATTTAGCCTTTAAATTTCAGAATTACATCAATAAACTGTTATTTATTGATGTGCACACAACAAAAAAAAAGAAGGATGTCCTCCCATCATAATAATTATCAGCTTGTAATCGCCTAGTGCAATATTTTTAATTTTATTGATGTTCATTTAGTTGTAAATAGATATATGTACATAGGCATGCAGGCATAAAGATACACACATACATGTGTCGGAATGATGGAAATACATACTCACATAATCAAAAATGCAGATTTTAATTGCATTCAATCAAATTTTGAATTGAAGGCTAAAACTCAAACAAGTCATCATCAATTTCAACATTTGGCCCGCTGTCGTTTATTTTTGCCGTGGAAAATTGTGTGGATCCACATGGGGGATTTCATTAGCGACTATTATCGTCAAATGGAAATTACTTTTGACACATCTGTTGTCGGATAATGACTGCGATGAATTGCAATAGTCAATTGTCCTTCAATGTGTCAATTTGGCCAGACATGAAATTGTAATTTGGAAGAGAACACAATCAACGCAGTGTTGTATCCTTCCAAATTTTAAGGAATGGGTTAAGTTTTAAATTCGTATAAAAAAGTCAGAAAGTATCAGTCGACAGATTTGCCGACAGATGTATACCCCTTGCCAATGCTTGATTATTTAAGTATATTTTGACTTGGGTTGAAATTATGCAATTTGTTGACCCTCTATGGGGTAGGTTCTGAAGGAATGGGTCAATATTGCCTATTTCGTTTCGGACCAAAATAAATATGATATAAAAATTATGACGTGCTAGGTGTGGACTATATTGGTTACTTTTTTGAGCAATTTGTTTTTTAAATCTTGAACCCTGCGTGGAGGAGGTATCAGAAGAAATGGTCTGATCTCTAGTATCTTTATAACATATCTTGTGTTGATAAAAATATTAGGATGCGACAAGTCTGAATGGAATCGGATGTTAATTTCCCTTTTTATGAGCTTCATGGATATTAAAAATTGCGTACTCATTGTGGGGGAGGTACCAGAAGCATTAGATCGATATATCCCATTCTCACAGCAGGTCTTGTTTTAGTAGATGTAATAAGATGAGTGAAATATGAAGAGAACCGGATGCTTATTCCGTATTTTATGATAGTTTTGGTTATTCAAAACTTTGAACCTTTGTGGGGGAGGTACCAGAAGAAATGGTCCGATCTCTACCATCTTTATAACTGATCTTGTAATGATAGAAATATTAAGATGTGCCAAGTCGGAATGGAATCGGATGTTATTTTCGCGTTTTATGAATTTTATGGATATTCAAAAATTTGTAACCGTTATGGGTAAGGTGCCAGTAGGAGTGAGTTAATATATCCCATCTTCATAGCCGGTCTTGTGTTAGTAGATATAATAGGATGAGTGAAATATGATCGTTTTGGTTAATCAAAACTTTGACCCTTTGTGGGGGAGGTACCAGAAGGAATGATCCGATCTCTACCTTCTTTATAACAGATCTTGGGTCGATAGAAATATTCAGATGTGCGACGTCTGACTGGAATCGGATATTAGTTTCGCGTTTTATGACGTTCATGGATATTCAAAATGTTGAGCCCTTTTGGGGGAGGTATCAGAAGGGGTAGACCGATATATTCCACCTTCACATATCAGATCATTGGTTAATAAAAATATTGTGATGTGTGTAATTTGAAGGCTTTCGAGCTCTTACATGACATTTTATAAGAGTTATAATTATTCAAAATGTTGACCCTTTGTGCGGGATGTACTCGATGGAGTGGACCGATAATGTACATTTTCTCATTTGACCCAGCAGTGATGTAAATATTAGGATTTGCAAAAATGGAGCAAATCGGATTATTTTTTATCTTTCTGTGCAGTAAAATATTTTTTATCCTTTTGGGGGAACGTTCCCGAAGGTGTAGACCGATATTGCCCATCTCCGAAGTCGATCTAAGTTTGGCAATAACATTATGATGTGCCAAGTTTGGACCAAATCGAATACTCCCTTCGGAAGTTATCGTGCGCACAAGCCAGACGGATTTGGTCCCAAGAGACCTAGGGTTCAAAATCGTTATTTCGTTGAGGCACGTTTTGGCCGTATCAAATGAGATATACCCTCTCTAGCCATATGGCAGAGGGTATAAAAACGCTTGAATGAATTTGCTAAAATTTGGCACTACAAATTCCTCACAAAAAGTGTCGAAAATGGGTACCTGGTAAAGAATTCGATCTAACAATGACCCTGGAATAAGTGTTTTTGAAGGACTTAATTCTATTTGCAACCATTTTGGGTGTTAACCCATTCTTCGCAGATGTGGTAATTTCTCGACCGTCCCTCAAAATGTAAAAATTCTTGATGACCAATTCCTGGTATATTTTCAAGATATTCGCAACAAAATTACAATGAAATATTCAAATTACGTATCAGTTGGTAATGTTTCCAGTTCGATACTAAAAAAATGCGTATTTAATGTTAATATGTATAAAGTTCTAAGCGTATATCTACGTCATTGGAAATTGGCCCTAACATATAATTCACAAAAAACCCAAAAGTTTCCTAAGTTTAATTGTTTACATTGAAAACTTTAAAATATTGATTTAGGATTTCAAAATATTCAACAATACTGAAAAAATTTTCAAGGGCATTTTAAACGTGAGCCAAATTGAATCATTCCAGTTAGTCTACCAAAAAAAAAAAAAATGACAAAGAACCAGAAAAAATAAATATAAGCATTGTGAGGGCGGAATATTTTTAACGTTGAAATATTCTTTCTTTTTCGTTCGTCAGCGCGTGTATAAAATTATCATTGCATTTGTTGTTGATAGCCATGCTTCAAACAAAGAAAATATAAATATTAATAATTGAAGAGCTTGTTTAAGGGTTTTACAGGACAAAAGGCAGTCAATGTAATTATATGATGGCATAAAACACGTGTTTGGAATCTGGTAAATATGGAATGATATTGGGACTTCTGGCAAGTAGGAATTGAAATTTTAAGGGCCAGTAATTTTCAATTTCGGTTTCATAATTTCAAAAGAAAAGAAAAATATTTTCCTGTTAATTTTGCTATTGCAGCCTTTCTGCTTTTACCGAACGGGCTTGGGGGACAGTCCTTGGACCTCATGCATCAAATATCTGACTCACATGAAAATGACTTCCAGTATTGATGGAATTTGCTGAATTAATGTTGTTTCAGGCATTTTTCCAAGTATCGAAATATACCTGTAGTGACATTCAGTAGACTCCTTCTACCAATTACCCTTTGATTTAATTTGGTTGTTTTTGATATAATTTTGAGATGAAAATTCCATCCTCTCCCCCCACCACTTATGGTTAACCCAATTTGCTAGCTAACCACAAACCTCTTATTTGGCTCATTTGAATGTCTAAATTTTATCTCTTCAAACATTTTGAACAATCCATTAATCATTAACAGCTCTCATAATTGTTAAATGAATGGCCATCATTTGTGCATTTACCGCAATCGACAACATGTCGTTGGCCTGTCCCGATAAGCCTCAACCGCAAATGCATGCATATTTGGCAAAAGTCTTATAAGAATGTTGCTGTTGCTGTTGGCATTGTCAATTTGTTGTTGTTGTCATTGGTGTTGGTTTGTTTGGCATAGCTGTGACAACAAACAATCTGAATGACACTTGTACGAAAAGCGCACACAAGTATCTCTCAAATCTCTCTTTCTCTCTCGCTCCCCTCTCCACTTGAACAACACTCACTCCAAGAAGAGAATAAATGTTGGTTGAGGTTAAATCTGAGATCTCTGGGTATAGTGCTGGTAGCCCCTGTTTGGATGTCTGTCTGTCAGTCTCAAGTGTACCACACGCACACATACATACATACTTGCCATGTACCAGTGGAACGCCGCACGCATGTTTACGGTGTGGCAGCAGCAACAGCTACTGGCAACATCTCAATAATAGTGGTTCCAGTAGTTCTCTGCTGCCGTTTCTGAGTGATGATGTTTTAAAGTTGTTGCAACAACCCACACTTGGGCCAAGTGAAGTGTTTTTGCACATGTCGCAAGTAATTATTAAAATACAATAACAGACCAACTGCTAGTCACCAGGTTCTGAAATCGTATTTTTTTTAAAAGAATAATACAAGATCGGCTTGTTAAGGCTGCTTGTTTAAGATGAACGTTGTTGTAGTGCAGTGTACAACATAGAACATGTTGTCAACGCCAACTGCTTGTAAAATTACCAAATGAGTTGCACTTGGAGCGAAGAACGTAGCTCATTATGTTGAGAATGAAAAAAACCTGGCAAAACGACAAGTCACTGGAGCAGCCAAGCCAACCAACCCAATCGAAGGCCAAACCGACCAGCAACGGCAAAAGTTCCAGTAGCAATCGCAATTAAATGAAAGTAAACGAACTGACAAAATTCTCAATAAGATCCATATTTTTCAAAGGGTGACGGCCAGGAAATGAGTTGGCGTCGAAGAATTGCAGATATTGATTTTTTTTTGGGAAATCTTAATTGGGAAGAGTAATTTAAATGAGATCATTAAAAATGCCGGAGGAACGATTTATTTGAGTAATGAACATGCTTTGTGGGAGATACATATATATGTATCTAATTCATATTTGGTCGTATTTTTTGGTTATGGGATCTCTCTTGGAGCTGCTTAGGATCTGGATTAGTCTTTTAAGATTTGTTTATATGTATATTTTAACTGGTAGAGGTGTTGTCCCAATTTCTCTAATCTAACCTGGATGGTATTCCTGGCAGTTTAAGTTCTTATACCCTGACTGATAAAATTTTATTCAAACGTATATTATGTCTGCCGGGCTTTTGGTATTTGGTAGTGGCCATGGATACTACAGCCGAAGACATAAAATTGTCTATGCAGGCCTACGTATTCGTATAGCCTCCATATAATGGTACAACCCAATATTCATTATTTTGATGATTTTAGCGACATTATTCAACGGACTTGTTTCAAATTTCTAATTTAGAGTTTATAATGGGAACTACAGTCTATGACAGAAAATTGCCTGTGCAGGTCTATGTCTTCGTATACCAGTACATCCCTATATTCGATATATTAGCGATTAATAAGATAAAATACTCACCGAAATTTTTTGAAATTTCGTATTTGAAGTTCCTAATATGTACCACAGCATGTAACAGAAAATTTTCTACGCATGTCCACGTCTTCGTATGGCCCGTATGCTCCTATATTCGGAATTTTGATGATTTTAGTGACATTATTCACCTGTGTTGTTTCAAATTTCGTATTTAGAGTTGGTAATGGAAACTACAGTCTATGACAAAAAATTATCTATGCGGGTCCATGTCTTCGTATAGACCCCATATACCAGTACCTCCCTATATTCGGTATTTTGATGATTTAAGGTACAATATTCACCGAAATTGTTTGAAATTTCGTGTTTGAAGTTCCTAATAGGCACCACAGCCTGTCAGAGATAATTATCTATGCAGGTCCAGGTCTTTGTATAGCCCCAATATAACGGTACCTCCCTATATTCGGAAATGTGATGATTTTAACTACATTATTCAGCGGATTTTTTCTCAAGTTTCGTATTTAAATATTGTAATGGCAAAAGTTAACTATGCAGGTCGATGTCTTCCTATATAAACCATTATAACGGCTATATTCTTTTTTTTTTAAGATTTCAACAGAATTATTAACGTAAAATATCCAAATTTGTTCTAAATGGTGGAGGGTATTCAAAAACGCCAAATTCTATATCCATCACTTCCATTTATGAAACATCACTCTGTGATTATGAAACCTGCAATATTGTATTTTTCATATGAAACTCGCTTACTCTAGCTCTTCATTTTACAATCACACCAATTATGCCACTTTTGTTCTAACTCATTTTAGTGTCGAACTTACTTTCCATGGCATTTTTTTAGTGGCATTTATTTTTCAAATGGCGGTTAGTATGTTTTTGACAAACTGCCAAACAAGTTAATGAAAATTAATTATGCGCCAAAAACACAACGACAACAAAAACACTGCTCAGAGACCATCAACAGCCAACCAACTAACACCAACACCAATGCCAACAACATCACTACAATTACTGGCAGGCAACCCAAACAACAGCAGCAGCAGCAACATCAGTAAATGAAACCGGTAGAAAACTCAGCCACAGTAACAATAGCACAGTTTATACACAAAACGAGCTCCTCATCCTCCCCCACACACACACCTACACATTTGCTCGATGAGAATAATATCAACATCATTTGACTCTGTAGCTATTAAATGAATAAGGATGAGTTCCTGCTGCTGTTGCCGTTGGCCTTGATTAAAGAAGGGGTTTACCATCTCCAGGCTGGTTGGAGGGATAACAGCCAAAAAGCCAAGTCGTTTTCAGTGGAAGTGAACATTAATGGCCAAATTATGGCAAAAGCAATTCAAGTAATAAAAGTTTCTCATTAAGAAGGTAATAAAAAAATTAGAACAACTTTTACTTTCAAAGCTAGTATATATGGTAATTATATCCACATGTAAGTAAGTATATGGGTATTAAGTGTGGGTATATCAAGAGCCAAGTACTTGACATTGGGGGGTGGTAGATTTATGGTTTATTAATTTATCAACTACGGGTTTTTAATAGAAGAGCTTATTGCAATATTTGGATTTACGAAGTTTCAAAATTAAATGATGGACATAATCATATTAAGACGCAGCTTCAAAATTTGGCATAATTTTCTGTATCTCCTGGCTTTTATACTCTACATCACACTGTGGAACAGGGTATACTGCCTTAGAGCATTTGTTTGTCACATACATAAGCGTAGCTAAAGCTCCGATAAATATGTATTCATTTAAGCCTTCTTAAAGTCATATCATGTATGCTACTGCACAGGTATATAAGTTCTCCCTATTAAATATGCATAGTGGTGTAGGGTATCACATATTCGGTCTTAAAGTTTTTGATGCATTTTTGAAAGATGTTTCATTTTGGGAATTGTCGCTATAATTTCTAATTTAAAAAAACGCCTTTTCCTAATTTTGGATACGGGCCTTTGTGTAATTACAATCGCCACGTGGCGGTAACTCCGGATATTATTCAGAATCAGCAAAAGAATTCAGCAAAAATCACATTACCAAATAATGGGTATCTTCACTGCATTTTGATATCAGTAACTACAAAACAGCATTCTAATCCCTTGTTTTAACCAGAACAGGTCATAGGAAGTAAGTACTTACCATAGAAGGATCATTAGAAAGTTCAAGAAAGGTCTTTGATAAGGCCAAAACGTGACTATTCGAAAAAACGGTAGACCCTCCATCGAGAATAATTATAACTCTTATAAAATGTGATTTAAGATTCCAGTTGTCTTCAAATTACACAAATCACAATATTTTTATTAACTCAAGATCTGGTGTTAAGATGAAATATATTGGTCGACTCCTTCTGGTACCTCCTCCACAATAGGTCGAGATTTTAAATACCCATTAAGCTCATAAAACGCGAAATTAACATCCGATTCCGTTCCGACTTGGCACATCTGAATATTTCTATCAACACAGGATATGTTATAAAGATGGTAGAGATTGGACCATTTCTTCTGGAACCTCGCCACAAAGAGTCAACATTTTGAATATCAATGAAGCTCATAAACCGCCAAATTAACATCCAATTTCATTCAGACTTGGCAAATCTCAATTTTTCGATCAACACAAGATCTGTTATAAATATGATAGAGATTGGACCATTTCTTCTGGTACCTCCCCCACAAAGGGTCAAA
This sequence comes from Musca domestica, assembly GCF_030504385.1. Classification (NCBI taxonomy): domain Eukaryota; kingdom Metazoa; phylum Arthropoda; class Insecta; order Diptera; family Muscidae; genus Musca; species Musca domestica. The sequence continues at coordinate 10,678,438 of NW_026712277.1, forward strand.
ATTTTGAATAACCAAAACGATCATTATAACTATCCGCACAACGATAAGCATCCGGTTCTCATCAAATTTCACACGTCATATTATTTTTACTAACGCAAGATCTGCTATGAAAATGGGATATATGGGCGCACTACTTCTGGTACTTCCCCCACAAAGGGTTCAAATTTTGAAAAACAAAACGCCCAAAGAAAGCGGAATAAGCATTCAACTCTCTTCAAATTTCAAACACTCCAAAATTTTTCCTAACGCAAAAGCTGTAAAGATGACAGTACCTCAACCACAAAGGATCAAAATTTCTAATACTAATATCTGTCATAACTTTGTTTAGTTTGCTCGATGGATTAGTTGAACTTGCGATTTTCTGATTTTCCACTGGACTTGAATGTGCTTGGGCGATTCATCGCGTATTTTCCTATTTTTCGTCAGTGTGCTGTCGCGGAGATTCAGAAACTTTTTTTCCATTTAAAACAATATTATCTCAACAAAGATAAAGTAATCATAATACCCCCTATCTGATCGAACTCATTGACATCAAGTTTTCTTAAATTTCTTCCAGTTGACATCTTTCAACAGGCATTCATTCTCGCAATTATTCGACCACCTTGGGTTTTTTGGGTTAAATAATTAAAAATTTATAAACATGTATTATTATGCTAGCAGCTAGTTTCTTTTGGGCCCACACTTTGTTCCTTTCTCTCGGAATAACTTTTTTCTTTGGTACTTTACATTTGGGACAATAAAACCTTTAAAGGAAAGAAACAAAAACACAACAACAATAACAATATTCAATTATTGTATTTTCTGGACATTATCTCATCCTTTAAAATGTTCAACTCTTTTTGGTTGTGTTCGGCTTTAAGTTTCCTTTTCTACTTTCCCTTGCCACCTCACATTTCCCCTCTGTCCGACACTTGTTTGGGTTCATCTTCGCCATTGTGAGCAAAGTTTATTTTATTAAAAATGTGTTCATCGTTGCCGTTCATGCTGTTGTTGTTGTTGTTGGTTTTGTCTATTGTTGCTCAACTCCTGACCTGAATAGTTTAAAAACTGTCCATTGTTTTCGTCCTTACATTCTAAGGATTTTTAATTCTCTATTTCGTTGTGTCCTCAACCAAAGCAGCTTTTCATTTCAAGCCCATCACCAACCAACTATGGTCCAATAAAAATTGATAATAAAAGTCTGATGTGTTGGTGGTGGTGGTAGTGTTGGGTTGCTGTTGTTTTTCTCAGGATGTGTGTGCGTGTGTGTGTGAGGAGACTTTATTAATTATTAATTTACTCGGAAGTTAAAATACTTGGGTTAAAACTTGTGGTCAGTAGAGGAGATAATGCCTTTGTTTTGTCAGGCTTCGGCCGGCACACAGAGACCATAGAGGACATAGACAATAGGTGTCCAGTTAGAACATAAACATTTATGGGATATAAGAAGGCAGTTTGACCCATTAGGCGGAAATATTATGGACACAGTTTATGGGTTTATGATTTAAGAATAATCTAGTTTAAATTTATTAAAAATTGTTATATTATGCCTTGATTTAATAAACTTTATGTCCGGCGATTTTAATCGAAGGTTAGTATAACAATATCCATCAATTTTCATTTAAAAGTCCTAATAAATGAACAAAACAGCCTTGATAGTAATTTTTATTGCTTTTAAGTATAAATTTATCAGAACACACACACAAAAGCATATACACACACACACTTTGGCATTGCAAATTGTATAAAAGTTGACCACAAAACGCGACCTAAATTTGTTGGTCTGCAAAGGACATCGAACATTGACATAAACAACTTTGTGTTGAACATAAACTCAGCACACACACACACACACATACATATTCACATTTCAAACAAAACGGCCCATAAACAAACATTTGGCCATAGCTAGAGATGGCATGTTGAGGGTAAAATGGTTTCATGCGGGTTACAATACAATTGAGCGGTTTGTTCGAAGACGTGAAGAACTGCTATCAACAGCATTGATATCCTATCCATAAAGGATAACAAATGAAGGCTTTCTATAGAAGGCTCGAAGAATTCCCATAAAAGACTTAAATACTACCCGTGTTTCTGGAGAAGCCTTCTTATGACGGTCTTGATGTCCTCTCATAGAATAGGTTAAATCTTCTTAAAGCAGTCATAAAGAACTTGAAGTCTTCTCATATAAAATTAACAGTTTTCTAATAGAAGAAGGTAAGTCTTCTTAAAAAAGGCTGCGATCTTTTATAGAAGATTTGAAGTCATTTTTTGCCTTAACTTGAATCCTTATCTTAGAAGACTTGACGTTTTCTCTTAGAAGTCGTTCTTTTAGGATAATTGAAGTCCTCACATAAAAGAATTGGAGTCTTCTCATAGAAGACTTAAATTCTTAATGTAGACCAGAAGTCTTATCAAAGTAGATCCGAAGTCTTCTCATAAAAGACGTGAAGTTTTCTCAAAGAAGAATTAAGGCGCTCTTATAGATGACTTGAAGTCTTACCATAGAAGATTTAAAGTCTTCTCACAGAAGACTTGATGTCTTCTCATAGAAGACTTGAAGTCTTCTCATAGAAGACTTGAAGTCTTCTCATAGAAGACTTGAAGTCTTCTCATAGAAGACTTGAAGACTATATGAGAAGACTTCAAGTCTCCTCAAAGAAAACCTGACGTCTTCTTCTCATATAAGACTTAAAGTCTTCTTATGGAACACTTGAAGTCTTCTCATAGAAGACTTGACGTCTTCTCATAGAAGACTTGAAGTCTTCTCATAGAAGACTTGAAGTCTTCTCGTGGAAGACTTGAAGTCTTCTCATAGAAGACTTGAAGTCTTCCCATAGAAGGCATGAAGTCTTCCCATAGAAGACATGAAGTCTTCCCATAGAAGACTTGAAATCTTCCAATAGAAGACTTGAAATCTTCCCATAAAAGAGTTGAAGTCATTCCATAGGAGTCTCGTAGATTCTTTAAATCTTCTCTCACAGTTTCAACTACAAGAGACTTAAAGCTTGTCTTCTCTCATTGAAAACTTGAACTATTCTCATAAAACGAGGTTTCAAACATTAAACTTGTGGTGCTGTTTAGAACCGGTTATTCGAATCATTTTTCCTCTAACAGGATTGTAAGGGATTTCAGCATGCATTTCTCCTTCTCTCTCTCTCCCTCTCTCTCTCAGTCCTTTGTGATTGTTGTAAGCGATAATTGAACGTAGGTTTTTGTGTACTTTTGCGAAAATTCCGTTTTTCCTGATGCCGTTTGCTTTGCCCTGAAATAAAAAAAAGGGAGCAAAACAACAAACATTGAAATCAGGCATAAATGAAAGCAAAAGGATTTCATTTTGAGTCGCTCGCTTACGGCTGTAGATCTTGTTTTTTGTGCATTTTGGCCGGCATAGTTGTTGGCTAAAATTGCAATTGACAATTTATATTGCACAGGACTGCATTGCTGGACAGCGGAGCAATGGAACGAAATGAAATGTAATGCCGGCTTTGCCTGGTTCGGGGCTGGTGCTCTCTGTGTGAGTGTGTCGGCTTTGCAAACAGCCGAGATATGGGAATGGCATTTAAACTACCTGCCTGGTAATGCTGGCAGTGGTTGATGGCTGCTGGGGGATGGTGGTGTTGAAGGTTTGGGGTTTGATGGGACATAAACATTTTACCAGATATTTCTGTTTTGAGGTTTGGTTATTGTGTGAGTGACTGAGTGTGTGATTGTGTGTGTGTGCGAGGCAATTGTAGTTGTAAAATATACGAGCGTGTAAATGAATGAGTTTTATGAGCAAAGCACAAAAAGATTGGTTATGTGGTTGTTCACAGTTTGTCATGTCGCTGCTGCGAGGCAGCAAATGACGATGATGTTGTTGTTGCTGCCGCTGACATTTTGTGATTGTAAGTTTTAATGATAATGGCGGTGATTTGTTGTGTTGATTAATAGTTTGACCCGGTCGACCAGCAAGTGGACCAAAAAATCATAGGCAGCAGTAGCAGCCGCTGTAGTCTTTGCAGAAAAAAGTGCGGGCAAAATTTACAACGTTGACGATGATGATGATGATGACGACATTTGCAGTTGTAAATTGATGATTTTCAAAGCCCATAAATGTATATGTGTGTGTATGTTAAGGCCATAGAGTTTTCTCCCGATGCATTGCATTTACGCACTAGCCAAGTTATTCATCACAAAGCGAATAATAATGGCCTCGTTTTATAATCAATTTTTGGTGGTTTCGGCACACAGAATGAGTAATAGATTTCAAAGTTTTTGGGAATGTGGGTGCCTTTGAAGTGGAAATTAAAAAACAATGAAATTTTGCAACATTCCGAAATCCGGTAAATGGTGCCTATTAATGTTAGGTTAATAAGGATATTAAAGGTTTAGGTTTTTAAAGTTTCTTTATTCCAATTTTTTAAACTATGTCATGGCTTTTCTTCAAAATAATGGGACATTGTTTCTCTCTGAAAACTGGATTTTTTTTTTAAATTTTCCCAATCACCAAACCTGAACTGTATAATACTGTTTCCTAACAAGTTAATGACTCAATTTAAAATATTGGAATCGGCTGGAACCGTTAACAGCACAGTTTTCTCTAATCAAAAAATTTACAAGAAATGTTTAGCAAGCTTTCGAAAGAATAAAAAAAACATGTCAAATTAAATTAATTTCATCACATAAAAGTAAATCAACGATCAATGGCCGGGGCACTTTCATTGGCTCCATGTTGGACGCCACGCATGGCAATCGGCCATGAAATGACATTCTGCATCTGTAGGTTGCATCCAGCCTTTGGATGCATTCTAATACAAACACATACACATGCATATGGCTTTGTTTGAATATTTCTAATGGAAAAGTTATGTAAATTTCGCTTCAAGGCAATTTTCTCCATGTACCGTTGATGTTGTTGTTCTCTCTTTTTCTCTCCTCCTCCTCTTGCTCTTGCAAAATTGCCAATGAAAATTGCCACTAAATTATGGATCATTGCTGCATGTTATTGCAAATAACAAGCAATAAAGATCCATGTAATTACCCAAGAATGGCCCGAGAACAAGGAGATGAAAATGAGGAAAACGAAAACCTTGTCCACCACTGACTGATCATCATTGTAAATGGCTGAAAGTGAGCCAGTGAGGTGTCCTGGAAAGTCCATACGACCATTAAAATCAAGAATAAAAGAAGTCTGTAGACCATAATGTGTAAATACTTTGACATCTTTGGAATACCAATTAGAAAAACCACTTAAACTGATAGTGGTTAGCATAAAACTTGTGTTTTGTCAGCTAGCAAATGGAAATCAAGTTCTTCTCGTGGCAATATTCTTGTTGAAAAATTGCCTTGGGCCATGTTGTTATGGGCATTTTGCTAACGGAAGGCATTGCATGAGCATTACAATGTTTCATGGTGTAATTGAGATCTGTTATGAGTCCGGGTTGGGAATAAATTGCAATGGACATGTATTTGATAGAAAAGCGAGGTGTGTAGACATTCTGCAATCAGATCTTTTTATTTTGCAACATTTCTGATATTAAAAAGTGGGGTTATTGGAACATATATCTTTACTAAAATATTATTATTATTATTATTATTATTGTTATTATTATTATTATTACTATTATTATTATTATTATTATTATTATTATTATTATTATTATTATTATTATTATTATTATTATTATATTATTATTATTATTATTATTATTATTATTATTATTATTATTATTATTATTATTATTATTATTATTATTATTATTATTATATTATTATATTATTATTATTATATTATTATTATTATTATTATTATTATTATTATTATTATTATTATTATTATTATTATTATTATTATTATTATTATTATTATTATTATTATTATTATTATTATTATTATTATTATTATTATTATTATTATATTATTATTATATTATTATTATTATTATTATTATTATTATTATTATTATTATTATTATATTATTATTATTCTGGACTACTTCTGATTTGCTTTAAATTTCGTATGTAAGTTTTAGACCCCAAAATGGTATTTAGATTTTAATTTTTTTTTTAATTTCAACTTTTTCCTTCTTTTTTTCCTTTCAAATTCTTCCCTTGATTTTTTGCACAAACTTTGGCATTATTTTCGCTTGAGTTTGAAATCAATATTCTCCCTTCATACATGTCATGTATGCATTGCTACCACACATTGTGCCCATTAAAATGCTTAATTAAATAATACAACCACATAGAGTCATATACAATTCTGGCATGCCAATATTCTTCAATTGTCATTTAAACACAAGCTGGGCATGCTAGTGCAAAACTTGATAATTGTTTTCCACATTTCGTAAAATATCGAAAATATTGAGTCTGTTTCCATTGTCCGACAAAGAAATGTGGAAGCAACAGACATTGTCGTAGTTGCATTGGTACAAAAAAGAGAAAAATTATTCCGTCCAACATAAAACGTTGCCATTGATTATGAGAGAGGAGATGTAAATAATAAGAAAATGAAAATAGAGGATAATGATATCTCTCTAAGGGGATCATAATACGTTAATATATTCTACAAAATTATTTATCATAAAAATCTTAGATAGATTTCTGAATACATCATCGTTTGAAATTGAAAACCACATATTGGGTTAAAGCCGTACTTCCTTCGAAATTATGCAAGATTCTCCAACAAAACATTATTTTAGAAGGTTAACGTCAAAGACAACAATATTCTTTATCAAATTTCGTGATAGTTCACCAAAGAAAAGAAATCTCTATTTCCATTTTATATCCAGAAAATATTAGGATCTATTTAGCCACAAAAATGGGAAGCATTGTCTGATTTTAACATTTTTCTGGGACTTTTTTCTAGTTGATGCTTAAAGATAAAATAAAATTTCGTTTTAGACCAATTGTGTCAAAAGAAGAAATATTCTACACAAATTTTCACTATAAATCTCAGAATAAACTATGTATTTAGATCTAATGGGTTTCAAGAAAAATACATTCGGATTTTATATATTACAAGTGAAAATTATTCATTTTCTGTTAAATTAACACATTTTCGTATAAGCATAAAATCTCCATAAATTATTCGTCTTTTGGGGTAAGTATCGAAGGAAGAAATATTTATGATCAAATTTCACTATGAGTCTCTGAAGAAAAGGTCTTTGTATACTTAATATTAACCCTAAAATTTTTATCGCCAATTTTGGTCTATAAAAACTTCTTTAATTTTCGGTCAAAACGACACCTTTGGCTACTTACTTGACTGTTGAAATTTTTCACCAAAATATTCCTTTTATTGTCATCAAAATATTGCCAAGGATGCTTCATACCTTGAAGACACGGATTCCAAGGATTCCTAATCCGAAAACTTGAAAAAATAATGAAGGCGAGGGACATTTTCACAATTTTTAGTTACTTTGAGATGTATCTTTCCATTTTCAACTCTACTTTTATAATTTTCAAAAGTTAAGGGATCTCCAATCTTTTTGGTATCTATTCAGAATATTTTATAACGTCGTTTAATCTTATATTTTGTATATCCCCTCCCTTCATGCGCCCCTGCTTCCAACATTCAATGCCAATAACTGCATATTTTGAATTGACCACAATGATTGCTGGAATATATGTAAGTATTATGTGCTGTGTACTTGAAAATGTTTGTCAATGATATTAACCAAACCCATATTTAAAATTTATGAGAATTTTACTAAATTACACTCAGACACACACACTATTGCATAAACATTCACTCACAGAAACAAACGGGTCAGTATTGATCTCTTTATTGCCATTTTAGCACATGGCATCAAAAATGCACAAGAGCAGATATACCAGTTAATATTTCTATATGGATTTTTGGGAAAATTTTATTGGGGATAGGAAATAGGGACTTGAAGGGCAAAAAGAAAAAAAAATTAGAATTGTCAGAAAAAAATTAGAAATTTAAGCATCCCCAACTTAATTGGCCAATTTAGCTAGGCCACGAATTAATCATTACCAATTAGTATGAAGTTGTTCACTGGTATATCGCAAACTAACACACACACACACGTATTTAGTATTCCACTTTATTTAGTAAAGAGTGTTAAATTTTTAGTTGTTTTTTCCCTGACAATGGGTCAATTTTGTTGACATTCGAGTGATAATGAAAACTGTCATTGTATTTTAAATTAATGAGCACTCATTTAGACGAAAAAATTTCATCATCGTCATCATCATCCTCAGCTAGATTGACAGAATTAAGTCCAATTTTTTTACTAAAGTAGTCACTAGAATGCAATATAATTTAAGTACCGACATAAGTATTCTAACTCAATTTATGTTGAGTTCATCACAATAATAATAAGAACAACAATAAATTATGACATAGAATGTAGCATACTTCTAGGAGGACAATGTTTATACAATTGTTGGAAGAATAAAAAATGTTATCATATTAAAATTGTACATTTTTATGTGCCAGATTGCAGAATATTTGTGCTGCATTCTTTAACTCTCATATTGTGGTATCATATTGGCCATTTTGCTACACATACTTGTACATGCGTACATATGTGTATGAAGCTATACATATGTGTATGTATAGCATGAATGTCAGAAATTTTCTACCCAAGTATGTTATTATTTCTATGGCCATATGAAAAATTGAAACTATGATGAACATGTCTTCATTTGGTCTATTCCCAAACTAAAGAATATGATTTTGAAGATAATGACAGATGTTCCAGTTATATGCAAACCCTAAATAAATACCATAAATATGATGCCCTCAAGTATGCAATAATTTGTAGTTTCTGCATTTCTGAGGAAATGTTGGTAAACACAAATTTTAAGAAAACTTGATATGATACAAAATTTTAGAAAAAATAGTTTAGAATGTGTTTGAGGAGATTTGTATTTTCCAGAGAAAGCAACTGATGAGTGATGGAACAGAGGTTGAAAAGGGGGGCGGAAAAATCGCTGCCAGTGAAAAAACTGCAACCAACTTCAGACTGCTGTCTTTTCTAAGCCACTCGTCCGACAGCTGTTAAAATTATTCCAGTGACAGCTCATTATATTGTTTACAAGCGTACAAAAGCATTTTGGTGAGAATTTTTCAGAAAAGTAAAGAAGCGACTTAATCGACAAATATTGAAAAATGAGCCATTGAAATTCCAAAAAGTGCAAGGACTTACACCGCAAAATAAAGATAATAGACTCTAAAGAGGTAAAGAGTTGCTTCGCTTGGCCGAAAGTGGTGAACTGCCGAACTTGGTTTGTGGTGGATGAGAAAACATTCGTTGTCCAGCAGTTTGTAAACAAACAAAATGATCTTGTTTACTTCCCAAAGAGGTCAGCTGAAAATGTGCACCTTCGGTTAGCTACCAGAACTCAAGCACCGGTCATGGTGATGGTGTGGACCGCCATAACTGCTGATGGTTGCTCTCCGCTTGTATTAATCGACTGTGGCATCAGAATAAATGCCGAATATTATCGCAAACATATTGTGGAGGGTGTATTGAAGCCTTGGTCACGCAAACATTTTGCCCGCAGACTTTGGACATTCCAACACGACTCACCACCATCGTGGTTACAAAATGAGGTTCCTCGCTTCATTTCCAGCGCACAATGGCCACGAAAATCTCCAGATACTAACCCGTTGGACTATTGTTTCTGGAGTATTTTGGAAAGCAAGGTTGACACTTAAAAATACCACCTCAAGCAAGCGGGAATGGGCCAAAATACAGCAGAGCAACATTCGGGCAGCGTGTGATGGTTTCATTGGCCGTTTGAAGGCCATAATTCGTACAAAAGGTGACCAATTCGAACAAATCTAGCATTTTTTGCTTTCATTAAAAAAAATGTAAAAATGATGGCGTTTGACTTTGTTGCAGTTTTTTTTATCTCACCCTGTATATATTAGAAATTCAGTTGCCTTAACAAAATGCCTTAACTGTTTTATATCATTTACCATGATCTGATCAAGATCTACTCTGGCCTCGTTCCTTAAGAATTGGGATCTGATATCGGCAAACAATGAATGGGATTTGACAGGGAAAATGCTCCAAATTCTTGAAAAATTAAATTAATTTTTAAAAGAGAAAGACGAATAAAGGATTGCATATCAGAAAGTAATGCATCGTAGATGATTTCGAATTACACGTCTAGCCGAAATGGTGTGTTAGTGTTAGAAATTTTATCTCGGGGGCTCAACTTTTGTTTTTTGTCATGTCAAATGAGACATTTATTTATTGCAAGTTTTCATAAATCCACGTTTTTCGAGCTTTAGCATTCTCGCCTGTTTTTGATTTTGTTTCAAACCTTTATGTAGGTCACCATACAAATTGGTATGAACGTACTATATGTCTTATATGTATTTTTTTTTTTCCTAATAACATTATGGAACTATGTTCGCACACAAATTTCTTTGCTTACAAGTTAATATCAATGTAACAACGATATGTGTGTGTGTGTGTGCTCTAAAGTCCAAATATGTGGTTCACACACAGCTAAGCAAACAGCTGTCACATATTAAACTTTTCTGATAGCTTCATGTTTTCCTTTTTCCACTTTTCTTGGCAAAATTGTTGCATTACTTTTACTTTTTGGTAATATTGTTGCATTGCAAGGCATGGCACGTTCCTCTGCTCAGATTCCATTAAGCTTTCTGTCGTGTTATTTTAATAATTATCACAATTCTAATGCTTTAAATTTGTTGTTGTTGTTGTTGCAAAATTCATGCACAAAATGGAAATGAAGAAATGTGACACAAAACTTTGCAATGAAATATAAAATGTATTTAAACAATTGTTGTTAGTTACTCTCAAAATTATTTTTGGCATAACTTTAACATGAAATAACTTTTAAAATTCTTTAAATTTTGTATTTATTTTTCCCCCTTTCCCCAGCGGATGGTTGGTAACATAACTAAATCCATTTGTTGTCCAATGCATGGAGTTGACAACCCACATGAGACTCATCATGTTGTAGCTTTTCAATTAACGACCACATTTGACAGACTCTGTCTGGTGCTGAGAGTGTGAGTGAGTAACTCGATGTGAGTTTCAGTTTGTGTTTGTCTATGTGGAATACACTGAGGGCTCTTTGAACCGTTCAAAATTGAGAGTGAAATTGTTAATGTAAACAGAAACAAACATAAAACAAAAAAACAATATAAAAAATGAGTTCTCGTTTATGTTGTCCTTTGTTGGAATCGAACTTGTAACCTTCTAGTCTGTATTAAATCAAACTATTTAGTTAAAGGTAATGTAAGCGAATTACCTTCTGCATTGCCAATAGGTTTGCAAATAATAGTCGATTAAAAACGATAAAAAAACACATTTTTCCGTAATGAGTAAAATAGGCACACAGTGTGCGCACCTGAAGGTTGTGGGTTCAAAGCTCGGCATAAACATAAAAGAAGTATTTTTTCCGCACAACGAGTCTCGGAATAATAACAATAGATCTTTTTTTTTTTTGTAAATTTCAAGTTTTGTGGTAATACAAATCTGGAATGAAAAATTAACTTGGTAATGGGTTGGGGATCTCTGTGGTGAGACTCGTTGGGGGTCTCTGTGCTGAGAAGCTCAATATGTTCTCCAGGCAAATCTGTTCAATTTTAATTAAATTATCAACAATAATAATACAGGTAAAACAAGTAGAAAAGCAGCAAGTTCGGCCGGGACGAATTTTAAATACCCTCCGCCATTTGGAACGAATTTGGAAATTTTCAAAAAAAAATAATAATAAAAAAAAAAAAAAATAAAAATCCTTTAATAATTCGGTTAAAATCTTAAAAATGTCGAATAGGGTCGTTATATTGGGGTCTACACGAAGATGTGGGCCTGCGTAGACAACTTGTGTTATAAGCCATTACAATTTTCCAATACGAAACCAGAAATAAATAATCCGGTGAATATTGTAGCTGAAATCATCAAAATATCGAATATAGGGAGGTACTGCTTTATCGGGGTTATACGAAGACCTGGCCCAGCATAGACAATTTTCTGTCATGTTACTACAGCCGTTAGGAACTTCAAATACGAAATATCCAACAATTTTGGTGAATATTGTACCTAAAATTGTCAAAATACCGAATATAGAGGGGTACTGATATATGGGGCTTATACGAAGATCTGGACCAGCATAGACAATTTTCTGTCAAAGACTGTAGTTCCCATTACGAATCTAAATACGAAATTTAAAATAACACCGGTGAATAATATCCCTAAAATCGTCAACATATAGGGTGTACCGTTGTGTATGGGCTATAAGATATCGTGGACCTATATAGACCATCTTCGAACATGACCTGCCTTCTGAGAAAGGACTGATCTGTGCAAAATTTTAGCTTCCTATCTTTATTCGTTTTGACTCTAGAATACAACAGATGGACGGACGACGACAGGGCTAAATCGTACGCTGGTCAAGAATATATATACTTTGTTATGTCTAAAATTATTATTTCGATGATCAACAAACGGAATGACGAACTTAATATACCCTCCATACTATGTATGGTGGAGGGTATAAAAACGAGGCCTAAGTGTAGCATATCTGTGCGTTGATTTTTGCGTACTTTTTTCGTTTTGATATACCTATATGTATGTACCGACATGTGTTTGTAGGTATACTACATAGGCTGAATGTTATGTCCATGCCGGTAGTTGCAATTTTAAATGTAATTCACAAACAAACAGATGCAAAACAAATCATGTTTATGTCGCCAGTGGACAAATCTACAACATAACATATCCTCTAACCAGGCATGCCCCCACCTCGTACTTCTCACCTCAGTACGTACCTATGTACATAGTAAGTAGGCAAGCATGCATTGAATGTAATGACTGAACATTTCAATGGTTTTAATGGAACCAGAGAATGACACAACAACATAAAGAGAGCAATAGAAGTACTGTCGGCGAGTTAAACACACACACACACATTTGCACATGTTTTGGAAAATGAAATGCCCCGACGACCGGCCTCTATGGCTGTTACAAACAACTCAAAGCAGTGATGAAATTTAGAAACAAGACCTTCGAGAGTAATTTTGAGAGTGAGATGCCGTAGTGCGAACACGATTCGTTTGAATAAATGAAGTTGCTTCTGCTGCCACTGCCAACTGACAAACTAATTGCATTGCAATTCAGTTTCATTTCATTACGACCTGGTTATTACACTGAGAACTTTCATTATAATAATGAACGAACGAAGGGTTTGCCATTTTGTTGTAGTTGTTGTAATGAGGGAGTTGAAACATGTTGCATATGCAGAGTGAAACGTAAAAATATGTCAATTTTTTTAAAGAAGTATAAAAATATATGGTACTAATCGGGAAATTTCTATATTTATGTCCCTATGAGTTATCCATGAAGAAACTAAAAATAAATCGAAATTTCGAACAATTCCTGTCAATAAATTCAGAGTTCCATTTTGATTACGATTTTCGGTAAGAAAAAAATTTTGAAAAATATATTGCCTCATGAAGATTGAATAAACATCCAAATGTTCTCTGTGGTAGAAATTTGTTCTCTTCATGCTAGGGACTCTCAGAAAACCCAGAGGAATGCATTTTTGTCTCTTCATTACCTAAAGTTGATTATGAAAAGTCGAATTTGAAATTGTTACCCCAAGCAGAAGTCAACTTCGAACATTCTATACTAGAAGGCAATTATATTTATTTTGCCAGTAGGCAGGTTCAGTTTGTAAATGGGCCGTGTAGGTCCACGTTTCCATATAGCCCCCATACAACGGTACATCCCGATTTTCGGTATTTTGATTATTTTAGCGACATTATTCACCGGTTTTTTTTTTCCAAATTTGGTATTTAAGTTTCAAATTAGATACTACAGCCTAAGACAGAAAATTGTCTGTGCAGGTCCACGTCATCGTATAGCCCCCATATAACGGTACCTCTCTATATTCGGCATTTTGATGATTTTAGTGACATTACTCACCGGAATTGTTTCAAATTTGGTATTTCAAGTTCGTAATGGGTACTATAGGCTATGACAGAAAATTCTCTGTACAGGTCCAAGTTTTCGTAAAGCCCCCATAGAGCAGTACATGCCAATATTCGGTATTTCGATGATTTTAGCGTCATTATTCACCGGAGTAGTTTCAAATTACGTATTTAGAGTTCGTAATGGGTCTTCATATGGGCCTCATATATCAGTACCTCCCTATATTCGGTATTTTCACGATTAGGTATAATACTCATCGACATTGTTTGAGATGTCGTATTTGAAGTTCATAATGGATGCTACAGCCGGTCTTCGTATAGCTCCGATATAACGGTACCTCCTTATATACGTTTCTTTCAAGTTCCGAATTTGAATATGGTAATTGCTCATGACAAACAAAGCCTATGTAGGCCCACGCCGTATAGACCCCAATATAACGGTATTTGTACGATTTTAACAGAATTTTCAAGGGTTTTTTAAGAAATTTTTAAAATTCGTTTTAAATGATGGAGGGTATTCAAAGTTCGGCCCGGCCGAACTTACTATTTTTAAACTTTTTGACTTTAAAATTAGAAAGACATTAATCGTTGCATACTTTTTGGCTCACATGAAAATTCAAAATCGACCAAATCCTATGATCCCCATATCAAAATTCGATTAAGAAAATGCGAACCTTCGATCGGTACTATAAGCAACAGTCAATTTCGAAATTTTGTACTTTCTATATCATAAACCGATTAATTAATAGTCAAATTAGGTATCTCTATTCCGATTCATTGCCATCTATTTTCCATTTTTATGATATGAAAAGACAAACTAGTTATTATTATTTTATCGTTAATTGAAAAAGATATCGCTTACCGTCTTCGATTACATCTGACAAGTTTCCTTCATTACTATTGATAATATCTTTACTCCCAACTAATCTAAACTTAATTTGGCTTGGTTTGAATCGAAGTTAATTTTTATGGTTCCTGAAATCTTTGGAAACCAATTAAAGTTAGCTTAATGAACAAATTGCCTTAATAAAAATCTCTCGTAATAACTAAGGCATGAGCTGAGATGAGATTGGATAAGTGGATCGTTACTTCGTTGGCAGCTCCCAGTTCCCGGTGGCAATTAACTTCATTCAACCATACGCAACTGCAACAGCAACTGCAACAACAACCACAACCTAAGTATATTAAATTTTCGAAAACGAAAGCAAGTTCATAAATTTCCAATCAAGTGACACCTTAATTGCCAATAATTAGTTCGTTACTATGTGAATGATGTTGGGTTGTCCACTCCCTTCTGGCCCAGCCAACGAACATTGACAACTTACAACTGTATCACCCAGAAAACAACACACTCAAACAATCATACAACGACAGTTCCATTCCATTGGGTCTTGGGTGCCATAAAAATTTCACAAGAAAAATCAATAAAATTTTATTACTTTTAAAAACAAACGATGTAAAAATAAAGAAACATCGCTCCCCTCCCTCCAACTCTAAGCCATTGCTTTGCCAGGGAGCAGTATGTGCAGCAAGCATGCTACACACACATTCAATGGGAGCGGCGGAGCAGGAACAGCCAACATGGAACATTCAACATTGTCATTGCTGCATACAAATTGTAACCATAAACATGTTGACAACTTATCAATTCGCAACGACGAAATTGTAGCAACAACGGAATTGTTGTTGCAACAACTTTAACTACTGGAGTTCCGTTGTCAATGGAGTATTTCTTCTAAAACCAAAGGCATCGTCAACAGCAGTAGCAGCAGCAGCAGGCAACCACAAGTGGAGAGGCGAAGACATGCGTGACACACAACCATTCAATACATGCACATGTAGTTTGATGCGCAGCAAGCGTCTCTCGTTAAAACGGCAAACACACATTGGCGGGCTTTGTCTGAAGAGTAGAGTTGGCCTACACGATCGTTAACTTTACACAAAGAAAGGTTAATAATTTCAGTATTTTCAGTTTTCTATAGCCGAAAATTTCTTTAAAGAAAAAAATTAGAAACTAAGTTGTTCAGATTTGTTTAAATAGAAATAAATAAATACAAGGTCCTAAGATCTGGAGGATAATTTTGAAAATTAAAGTCACACAATTTTTATTTTTGCTGCAATATTCAATCTATAAAAATTATGTTTTTATTAATTTCTCATTTTTTTTCTCCAAAATTTAAAATTTGATAGCCATGAAAAAACGTTTCTCCTCAGACCCCAAGATCGTGTCGATCCATTATGCCCATCCATCCCACTGTAAAATCAAACGATATATGAACTCCATAAGACTCATCGCGATAAAAGTGAAGTTCATTTTTAAAACAACAGTCAATAACTGGCAACATCTTGTTGGTGTTGTTATTATTATTGCATTCCCAGCTGCTGCTGCTGCTTTCGCTTGGAGTTGCCGCTGCCTGCGCTGGGTTGTTAAAATGGTAGTTGTTGCAGTTATTGTTATTATTGCTTGCTGTCAATGCCGATGTTGCATGTTTTGTAGTTTTTGTTGTGGTTGTTGTTGTCTTGTTTAGTTATTGTTTTGTTGCTGTTGTTTTACAAGAACTCCAGTAATAAACATAAATCAAGCAAAACATAACATAAAACTAAACTTAAATAAAATAAAGTTAAACTGCAACTTGAACAAAACTTGAGGTTGTCATACAAGTCAATGGATGTGTGTTCACACACATGTACACATGTGTACATTACAATTACACACACACACACATACACATGACTATAATAATATTTGCATGATTCTGAGCAGTTCAGTTTGTTTGCAAGTCCTGGGGTATTTTGCTTGTTTTGTGGGCTTGCTTAGGAAAATTGCTCATTACGACTTGGGATGCTGGGCGAGCGGCATGGAAGGGACACTGGGGGAGAGGTCGTATTTAAAAGTAATAAAACTTAAATTGTGACTAAGCCATAAAAACAAAAACCCACTGTTACAGACAAATAAATTCAATTTTATTGCTAGCCCGCTGGGAGAGGTTGGATGGATCATGACAGCCCGAATGAATGACCGAATCTTAAGTGCCATCAACAGGTTTTTTTTTTGTGTGGTGGATAATTAAGTGGGATTAAAGATTGAATCAAGTTGACAATTTCAAAGGAAGGTATCGAGAATATGTGTGTTGCAAAACTTATATTTTTAATGAATTTTCATAGTTTTTGATATTTTTTAACAAATTCCTTATTTAGGGTTCGGTATAGTTCGATTTTTATACCCACCACCATACATAGTATGGAGGAAATATTAAGTTCATCATTCCGTTTGTAACTCAATTCCTTACTCAGTGTTCGGTATAGTTCGATTTTTATACCCTCTACCATACATAGGGAATATGGAGGGAATGTTAAGTTCATCATTCCGTTTGTAACTCATAGAAATAAAAATTTTAGACCCAACAAAGTAAATATATTCTTGATCAGCCTAAAATTCGAAGACGATTTAGCCCTGTCCGTCCGTCCGGCTGTTGTAATCACGCTACAGTCAAAAAGAATTGGGATAGGAAGCCAAAATTTTTCACAGATCTGTATTTCATCTGCAGGCAGGTCAAGTTCGAAAATAGACTATATCGGTCTACGATATCGTATAGCCCCCATATAACGGTACCTCCTTACATTCGATATTTGGTGATCTTAGCCACATTTTGCAATGGAATTGTCTGAAAATTCCCACAAGAAGTACCGTGTGAGTACGTTATCCCCTAGAAGAGAATTGTCTATAAGGTCCACGATATCGTATAGCCCCAATATAAATGTACCCCTCAATATTCGGTATTTTTTTAATGGAATTGTCTGCAATTCTACACAAGGAGTTCTCTGTGTGCACTTTACCCCCTGAAAAAAATGTTCTATATAGGTTCACGACATCGTATAGCCCTCATACAATGATGTCCCCCGCTATTCGGTATTTTTACGATTTTAGCCAAAATTTTAATGGAATTGTTTGAAATTCTACACAAGGAGTTCCATCTGAGTACTTTACCCCTGGACGAGTATTGTCTGTATAGGTCCATGATATAGTGTATGCCCCATATAACGGCACCCCCGATATTCGGTATTTAAATGACCTTTGCGATGTTATTTACCGGAATTGTTTCAAATGTCGTATATAAAGTTCGGAACAGTTACTACAGCCTATGATCACGTCTTTGTATAGCCCCCATATAACGGTTTTTATTTCAGTGGTATTTTCCGACGGAATGTTTTGAAATTTTTCAAGTTTCCACCATTTAAAATGGTGGAGGGTCTAAAAAGTTCGGCCCGACCGAACATAGATGCTTTTTTTAATATTCTAAAGGTGTGGTCCGAAATGTACAACAATATCACTTCTTATTTCACAATTTCGAACCTCAATATCTAGAATCTTTCTTTTAAGTTTACTTAGATATTTTCCGTCAATTTCAAAAATTCCTGCCCAAAAAAATTAGCTCACAACACCTATCTGCAATATCCTATTGTTTTCCAAGCTTATCTTCCTTTATCATTGCTGTTATCTCCTCCCATATAACTTCCTTTATGTATCAGTCTTAGCTTTAAAATCCTCACTGTGATGTTATTAATCGTTCCATCTCACTCACTCGTATTTATAATTACTGTCCCTTTGTTGTTTACACGTGGTTGCCACTCCATTGGAATCTAGAGTAGAGTATCCTGGATTGAAAATCCTAAATATTTCCGTTTAAATGAGAACCTATAAATACGAGCTAGTGACTATTTCTTGATAAAATATTGTTTAGCGTGGGTCCTGTTTTAGAATTATCTATACACAATAGAAAAACACTGTAATTGAATTGGCTCTAATTTGAAATTTAGGTTTTGTAATGGGTAGAAGAGTATCTCTCAAAAATTAACATTATGTCTATAGATTTTAGCCTATAACACAGTTATCCGCAATTTTAGGGATATATGTACTTCCTATGTATTGGACATAAATGGGGCTATGTTTTGGCTCTATTGGTGTTCCTTGAAAGCCAAATTTTATTGGCATTGCCCTTATACCAATTGGAATGCCAAAAAAATCATCGAAACATCCAGCCCTCCCTCCTACCCAATTAAACCCATCAAATGCCCAGTACAACTTCAAATTGCCACATTTATTTTAAGATTTGGCATAATTTGTTAAAGACCCTGCAATAAATTTGTTCCTTAAATCTTCTTAAATGGCGAATATCTCTTATCAAAACTCTCCCCTCCAAAGCTGCATGTTTCCATGCAAACTCCTGTCCTCTTATTCAACTTTAATATGGCTACAATAAGCTTAGCAGGAATTACCCCAAAAATAAGAAAAACGAAAGAAAAGAAGAAATGAAAAAATACGATTTACTTACACAATATAATCATGTGTTATATATGGAGCATTTAAAACAACCAGAAGCGAACGAGAGCTTCGAAAGCGAACTGGAAATACCTTTGTGTCCATTTCGGTGTCTCTTCGGCGTTTCGTTTATGTGTCTGCTTGTGTTTTTCCCATTTGTGCTGCAACATAATGCAATTGCATTTTTGCCAAAGGGCTTAACTGATTTAACAAAACGAGGTAAAAAAGGAGAGAGAAAGAGAAAAAAATCACAAAAATTGGCTCTAAATCAAAAAGCCAAACTAAGTCTGCGGCAAACAACACAACAAAACTCCAAAAAAAGTAGATCTCCAAAAAAAAGAGATAGCAGCAGAAACCTCGAATCAACAACAAGATTTTGGGCTATTCGCTGCCTTGCAATTCCCTGGCGTAATCTTGAAGACAATTTCAGTCCCAGCTTAAGGAAGCTTAGCCTGCAACAGCCACCAGGAAGATTTGGCCATTCCAGAAGTTGGTAAAGTAGTTTTGTGGTCTTGTTGGGCCAGATAAATAACTAAATAATAGAATAATAGTATAATTGATGGACTTTAAGTATGGCCACTTAAGCTGATTCACACCTTGGGCTAACACAACACCCGGACGGCAGGCGAAACCAACCAACTAAATCAGACTGCAATAAAAAAAGAGAGAGAGAAGGAAATTGCCACAGATTTGTGGTTGTGTGGGTGGGTGATATCCACATTCGCTTTTCTTTTCTTTCCTTGTCGACATTTCACCGTTTGTGCCAATTGCAGTCAATTCGAACAATATCTCTATTGGCTGAAAGCAATAAAATTTATTAGAGCACAAAATTGGGTGATTGTGAACTTGTTTTATTCGTTGCTGTTTTTTTTTTTTCATTTTGTTTCAATCGTTGCTTTTGTAAAATTTACACCTTCAACTTTTGGTTTGCGATTTTTTTTTCTATATTTTTGTTGTAGCCTCAGGCATTTATAATAAGCAGTACATGCAATTTGTATTAAATTGGAGAGGCAGGCAGCAAGCGGCATGTAACCATGCATCGCTTTGAAATTGCAGAGCACCACACTTCCAGGTTTTTATGCATTACAACATTAGCTGCAACCTTTGCAGGTTGTGGTGTTGGGTGATTACAACCAAACATCAGCAAACAAAAGTTTGGAAATTGCTGCCCAAAGCTAGTTTAGGTAAAATCATAGCAGAAAAAAACTCTACAAAAAAAAAATTGATAAAGGGGAAAGATGGAGACGTCAGAGTGATACCCTACAAATTTTGTAGTATTATTTAATTGAAAAATTGCCAGAAGAGACATTAAAGGTTTCTTTCGCTATGGCAATACGAAAGTGAACTCGAAAGGATAACATCGATTTCAGGAGCATTTTTATACCCTCAGCCATATGGCTGATGCTGCCCAAAACGTGCCACATCGAAATTACGAATTTGGACCCTAGGTCTCTTTGGACCAAATCCGTTTCAGGACATTTGAAGTCGATCTAGCGAAGCCCATCCGTCTGTCTGGTTTGCTGGTGCGCACGATAACACTCGAAGGTAGTATCCGAATGGTTCCAACTTTGTACATCATAAAACTTATAACAACAGATCGAGATTGGCAATATCGATCCCCTCCTTCTTGTACCTCCCCTACAAAAGTTCAATATTTTTACAGAAAATTATGTACCTCACAGAACAAGAAAAGATAATCTGATTTTGTTCAAAATTTGAAAATCCTAATGTATATATATTTGTGCTGGGTTGCGTGCTAAAGTGTATAATATAGACACTGATACTGATAACATTTCGAATTTTTAAGTTTGCACACAGTGGTAAGGGTTTTTTGTCATTGTAAGGGTATTTACTTTTGATTATCTTCATAGAATCACTTTTTGAGTCGATTTATGAATGTCAGCCTGTCCGTCCGTCCGCCTATCCATGTGTTTTTGTGAACAAACTGCAGATCGCGATTGAGATGAAAATTTCTAAACAGTATTTATTTGGCCCAAGGACAAACTCTACTGAAATTGGTGAGAATCGGTTCAAATTTAGATAAACCTCCCATATATATTTTCAATACATTTCGGGTTAATTGTGCACCACATGGCCAATATCAGCCCAAATGACCTTTTGGCACATCCGACAGAATTCGGTCAAGAAGCAAGTACATCAAATTTGAAGACGATCGGTTCAGATATAGCTATAGCTCAATTATATATGTTTCGTCTGAATTGGTGTATAAGCCCCTAACATTCGTAATACGCACTCCACAAGAATAATATTTTGTACCACATATCAGATACAGCCCAAAAATAACTCTGTTAAATTTTATCGATATCGGACCAGATTTGGATATAGCTCTCATATATATGTTTCATCCGATTTGGGGTTTCAAGTCCTTAACATGCGTAATATGCACTCCACAACAATGATCTTTGGTACCAGATATCAAAAACAGCTCAGAAGTAAGAGCCTAAAATTTTGTCAAAATCAGTTCAGATTTGGATATAGCTCCCATACATATGTTTATCCGATTTCACGAATTTTGTGCAAAAAATGGCGCCCAAATGGAAACAATTTTGGCAATTTCGACGGAATTCAGCCTAGAAGAAAGTACTTTAAATTATGGAAAAAGATCAGTTCATATGTAGCTATAGCTCCCATATATATATTTTTCATCCGGTTTGGTGTGAAAGTCTCTCAGATGCGTAATATGCACTTCACAACAGTGATATCTGATACAGGGCATTTAATCTGGAACTGAGTACGCAGTCTTCGGAACCCCATCCTCCTATCTCAAATCGTCCCCAATGGAGTTGCACGTATATCATTGCCAACAACCACATTGACACGGAATATATTCACAATACTTAGCAACCTATTAACCGAGATTGTTTTCCATTTTTAAACTGGCTTCGTTTTTTGACACTTCTTTGTTTTTTTTTTGCCCCAAACAAAGTTATCAACTTATCTTAAGAACAACAACTTCCAGGTTTTTATGCATTACAACATTAGCTGCAACCTTTGCAGGTTGTGGTGTTGGGTGATTACAACCAAACATCAGCAAACAAAAGTTTGGAAATTGCTGCCCAAAGCTAGTTTAGGTAAAATCATAGCAGAAAAAAACTCTACAAAAAAAAAAATTGATAAAGGGGAAAGATGGAGACGTCAGAGTGATACCCTACAAATTTTGTAGTATTATTTAATTGAAAAATTGCCAGAAGAGACATTAAAGGTTTCTTTCGCTATGGCAATACGAAAGTGAACTCGAAAGGATAACATCGATTTCAGGAGCATTTTTATACCCTCAGCCATATGGCTGATGCTGCCCAAAACGTGCCACATCGAAATTACGAATTTGGACCCTAGGTCTCTTTGGACCAAATCCGTTTCAGGACATTTGAAGTCGATCTAGCGAAGCCCATCCGTCTGTCTGGTTTGCTGGTGCGCACGATAACACTCGAAGGTAGTATCCGAATAGTTCCAACTTTGTACATCATAAAACTTATAACAACAGATCGAGATTGGCAATATCGATCCCCTCCTTCTTGTACCTCCCCTACAAAAGTTCAATATTTTTACAGAAAATTATGTACCTCACAGAACAAGAAAAGATAATCTGATTTTGTTCAAAATTTGAAAATCCTAATGTATATATATTTGTGCTGGGTTGCGTGCTAAAGTGTATAATATAGACCAACTCCTTCTAGTACCTCCCTCACAAAGGCGCAAAATTTTGAATAATCTCAACGCTTATAAAATGTGAGATGAGAATCCCACTGCCTTAAAATTTGGCACATCCAAATATTTGAAACAACTCTAGGCCTGGTATGTAGATGGAATAGGTCAGATCTTTCCTTCTGATACCTCCCCCACAAAGATTCAAAATCTCGAATACTTATATCTCTTATGAAACACGAAAAAAACATTCAATTGTCTTAAAATTTCACAAATCTGAATTTTTTTTTTTCTAAAAAAAGGCTCACTTCTTCTGGTCGTCCCCCACAAAAGTCAAAGTTAACTTTTATAAAATGTTAAATATAAGTCCGATGGACTTCAAATTTCGCACATCTTAATATTTCCACAATTTCCGCAATATTTCTATCAAGGCAAGATCTGGTGTGGAGATGGGATATATCGGACCAGTAACTCTGGTACCTCCTCCACAACGTGTAAAAATGTTTAATAATAATAACCCTCATAGATTGCCAAATAAGCACAGATTCTCCTTAAATTTCACAAATCCCCAAAATTTTTACTAACGCAAGATCTGGTGTAATGATTACAGGTCTACCCCTCCTGGAACCTTCGCCAAAAAGGGTGACAATATTCAATACATATATCTCCTATATTTTGGGAAACAAATCAACCATTCTTTTCAAACTAGGTATATCAGATTATTTCTCTCTGCCAGAGGTCTGGTGTGTATATGGAATTTATCGTCCCTTACCTTCTTGTACTTCCCCATAAACTTGGAAAATTTTTAGAGATCATCGGAATACTTTAAGAATCATTGCCTTATAAACTGGGTCATGTCGGTCCACTTTTGCTCTAGTCTCCATGTAATGGTAAGCCCCGATTTCTAGAATTTCTTACGTTATAATAATTTTTCCCATCTAATTTCCCAAATTTTGGTATTTCTGGTTAATACCGGACATTAGTTA
Organism: Musca domestica; assembly: GCF_030504385.1. Lineage (NCBI taxonomy): Eukaryota > Metazoa > Arthropoda > Insecta > Diptera > Muscidae > Musca > Musca domestica. Next base: position 10,702,319 of record NW_026712277.1, read on the forward strand.
TATCGAAGTTCTATTCCTAATAAAGCTTACTCTTATTTTACATTATCCAGAACCTCACAGCACCACCAAAGTGTAGGGCATGCAAACTCTTCAAATAAATCTTAGAGCAAGCAATTTAATCATGGTGTCATGCTTTTGCTTTCCTATCCTTTTTTTAGATCGTGCACCCTATCAATGTATCCTAAAGGCAAACAGTTAAAATTGAAAATAAATATTCCAAGCAAATACGAACCGAAGAATATTTAATAAGAAATGGAAAGTGAACAACCACATATGGTCGACCATAGAAATTACCAATACTTATGGTTGCTTATGTCATCGCCATTACCATCCCATCACCATCATCATCTTCTTCTTCCTATGAAACACATCAGTCCGAATGGAAGGCTATCATATCCTAGATGGGATTATGTTAAAATCTAAAGAAAACTAAACAAGCCATATCCTTTTATCGGCTTGTTGGCTATGTTTGTGTGTGTGTGTGAGAGGGAGAGAGAGTATCTCTGGAAGATTTGAATATTTATTGTTGTAAAAACAATATGCCAACATTGTGCCACCTTCTGGCTTTTGATGTTCGTTGTCCGACAAGGATATCTGTGTGAGTCTGTGTGTCCTCTCGTTTTCTTGGTTCCCTTTGCAATGCCATATTTACATATTAAGCTATTTATAATTTACGGTCACATTGCCTGAATAAACATTAGATAAGTTTCCATTTCTGAAGCAGGACATAGAACATATGTCATTTGTGGATCCTTTTTCAATACCCTCACACACGTCAGGTCGTGTATATGTGAATGGGTGATTATGTGTCAAAAAGTCACTGTGTTGACAAATGTTATGTTTTATTTTTTTTCCTTTGGTGTAATCCTTTTCCTTTGTTGTCCAAGGATGACAAAGAATGTCGAAACAACTAAAGATTAACAAACGTTAAGTTGGGATTAAATGGATATTTAATCAGTGGAGGAAACTTTTAATTTGTTGGAACAGTTGTTGATGTTTTATTTTTTTTTTTTTTTGTGGGAGGGAAGAAAAGAAAATAATATGAAATACGGGAGCAAGAAATGTATTTCCTGATCCATATAATCACTTACTGCGATGAAGTTGATCACTGACGTTATTTTAGTAGGAGTTGATGCGAAAATTGTGTAGCTCATGGATCTATACACTGATACTGATAACATTTCGAATTTTTAAGTTTGCACACAGTGGTAAGGGTTTTTTGTCATTGTAAGGGTATTTACTTTTGATTATCTTCATAGAATCACTTTTTGAGTCGATTTATGAATGTCAGCCTGTCCGTCCGTCCGCCTATCCATGTGTTTTTGTGAACAAACTGCAGATCGCGATTGAGATGAAAATTTCTAAACAGTATTTATTTGGCCCAAGGACAAACTCTACTGAAATTGGTGAGAATCGGTTCAAATTTAGATAAACCTCCCATATATATTTTCAATACATTTCGGGTTAATTGTGCACCACATGGCCAATATCAGCCCAAATGACCTTTTGGCACATCCGACAGAATTCGGTCAAGAAGCAAGTACATCAAATTTGAAGACGATCGGTTCAGATATAGCTATAGCTCAATTATATATGTTTCGTCTGAATTGGTGTATAAGCCCCTAACATTCGTAATACGCACTCCACAAGAATAATATTTTGTACCACATATCAGATACAGCCCAAAAATAACTCTGTTAAATTTTATCGATATCGGACCAGATTTGGATATAGCTCTCATATATATGTTTCATCCGATTTGGGGTTTCAAGTCCTTAACATGCGTAATATGCACTCCACAACAATGATCTTTGGTACCAGATATCAAAAACAGCTCAGAAGTAAGAGCCTAAAATTTTGTCAAAATCAGTTCAGATTTGGATATAGCTCCCATACATATGTTTATCCGATTTCACGAATTTTGTGCAAAAAATGGCGCCCAAATGGAAACAATTTTGGCAATTTCGACGGAATTCAGCCTAGAAGAAAGTACTTTAAATTATGGAAAAAGATCAGTTCATATGTAGCTATAGCTCCCATATATATATTTTTCATCCGGTTTGGTGTGAAAGTCTCTCAGATGCGTAATATGCACTTCACAACAGTGATATCTGATACAGGGCATTTAATCTGGAACTGAGTACGCAGTCTTCGGAACCCCATCCTCCTATCTCAAATCGTCCCCAATGGAGTTGCACGTATATCATTGCCAACAACCACATTGACACGGAATATATTCACAATACTTAGCAACCTATTAACCGAGATTGTTTTCCATTTTTAAACTGGCTTCGTTTTTTGACACTTCTTTGTTTTTTTTTTGCCCCAAACAAAGTTATCAACTTATCTTAAGAACAACAACAACAAATCAACATCACGTAGATTCGACAGAACGAAAAAACAACACCAAAGTGTCGTATAGCTGAATGCCGAAACGGTTGTCATAAAAAAAATGCCAACGAATTCATGCGACGCCAACACAACAATGCTTAGCAGCTCAATTGGAAGATATTAAACTTCTGTCAGTTTGAAATGCGTAACGCAAACGTGTTACAATTTACATTTTACAGGTGATTTGCCACATTTTCGCGATAAAGATATAGCCATCCATCACGGGGAGGAGGATGATGATGATGATGGCAACAACAACAATAATGTTGTTTAAATACCCTTGACACGACGGCAATGCCAAAAGTATTGTGTTAAAAACAAACGTCTTTGAGACTTTTAAGGCAAACTAGAGGTTGGTTTCAAAAGAAACCAAAAACCATTTCATTGAAGCTTCTCAAAGGATATAGCCAACCAGCCAGCCAAGCAACGAAAGGACAAAACGTTTTACGCATTTCTGCCAAATAGAAAAGCAACTCAAAGAGGGAAAAAAGGAAAGAACGAACGAACGCACACAGCTAAACACCGACAAGGTTAGAGGCAATAATACACAACACGTTTTAGCGACAAACTTTTGACATTTGTACTTGTACAGAGACATAGACACCTACAATCGTTCTTTATTGTTATGACAGTGAGGGGTCAGTGAATTAGGATTGTTGGGAGTCGGAGAAGGGTATCCTATTTGGACGTATTTGAGAAAAAATATTACATAACGCAGCACCCAACAATCACGCTACAGTCAAAACGAATTAAGATAGGAAGCTAAAAAATTGCACATTTAAAAAATTTGTCTGCAGGCAGGTTCGAAGATGGGCTAATCGGTTCACGATATCGTATAGCCCCCTTACAACGATACCCTCCGTTATTCGGTATTTTGATGATTGTAGCCAAAATTTTCAATGAAATTATCTAAAAATCCACGAAAGGAGTTCCTTTACCCTGGAAGAGTATTGTCTATAAAGGTCCATGATATCGCGTATTCCCCATATAACGGGACCTCCCTATATTCGGTATTTTTGTGATTTTAGCTACATTTTTCAATGGAATTGTCTTAAAATCAATACTAGAAGTTCCTTTTAAGCACTTTACCCCCTGGAAGAGAAATGTGTATATAGGTGTACAATATCGTATAGCCCACATACAACGGCATCTCCCAATATTCGGTAGTTTGATTATTTCAGCGACATTATTTACCGGAGTTGTTTCAAATTTCGTATTTAGAGTTCGCAATGGGAACTACAGTCTATGCAATAAAATTGTCTATGCAGGTCCAGGTATTTATATAGGCCCCATATAACGGCACCTCCTAATATTCGGTATTTTTGACGATTTTAGGTACAATATTCACCGAATTTTTTTGATGTTTCGTATCTGAAGTTCCGAATAGGTACTACAGCGCTAGACAGAAAATTGTCTATGCAGGTCCAGGTATACGTATAGGTCCATAAATCAGTACCTCCTTATATTCCGTATTTTTGACGATTTTAGGTACAATATTCACCGAAATCGTTTGAAATTTCGTATTTGAAGTTCCTAATAGGTACTACAGCCTGAGACGTAAAATTGTCTATGCAGGTCCTTCGTATAGCCGTATATAACGGTATCTCCTTATTTTCGGTATTTTGATGTATTTTAGCGATATTATTCACCGGAATTGTTTCAAATTTCGTATTTGAATATTGTAATGACTTATGACAAAAGTTGCCTATGCATGTCCACGTCCTTGTATAGACCCCAAATATAACGGCTATATTCGGTATTTTTAAGATTTTAACTGAATTTTTAACGGATATTATTTTTTTTAAAATTTTCAAGTTCATTCCAAACGGTGGAGGATATTCAAAGGTCGGCCCTTTTCTTATTGGCCCATATAATTCTTTACATTCCATATGCTATTGATTGTCACTATTGTTTCATGTTTATTTTCGCATTTCAATTGTTGTTTCATTTATAGTTCTTACTGTGAAGTCTATCATCCGCTCTCACTCACTCGTATTTATAATTATTGTCGGTCCCTTCCATTGTTTACTTGCACAGGTTTGTTTGTATATGCATGTATGTTCCTTGACCAATGAAATTGGTTTCTATTAAATCGGGGATTCTTGAAACTTTCATGTATATATGAGGTCCTATAAATACGAGTGAGTAGAAGGGAATAAGTAGTTGGGGTTTTGGACAAACATTTTGGTATTTGTTTCTAAATGAAGAATAAGAATAAAACAATTTGTGGTACCCATAATAACTTTGATCCAACTCGTAGGTTGATATTGGGAATTAATACATTTCTTCCAAATTTTGAAAAAGTAAATTTCAAACTCACTTAGTTTCAATATTTGTTCCATTGAGAACGTCTCAATTCAAAATTCCTTAGGCTTTACATTTACACGAAACAATATCGGTATGTATGTATGTTCGTACTCCCATGTTGATACATTGTTTGTCACAGGACTTTTGATATCAAATTGAACGAATAAACACCGTACGGATGGTTGAGTGAAAGTCGACGGTTTTGTGGGATGGGGTAATGCAAGAATATTTTGTACACTTTTTGCCAACCAACCTTTGTTTAGCACACCTCAGAGTATCATAAAGTAGACACGGATTTATTTCTTGCGGCATTTTAAAACGCAAAAAAGAAGAAGAAGAAAACATTTCAAATTCTATTGGCAACAAACATAGGTCCTTGGGCATTGATTCCTATCAAAGTTTAAATGTGTTAGTTAAGAACTCCGGGGGTAACACATAATCTCCTACTTCTACTCCTATTGTCGGAATAAAGATGTTTCAGTTTCACTTTTCCAATAACCGCAAAATATTTGTAGTTCTACTTTCCCTGCGCTGTGGCTGGTTTTTAATTGAGAATCAAATGAGATTTTCTATTTGATTTACAGTACCCAGAGGTGATATCCGCTATGGCGTGCTGGGTAAATATTATGTTCTTAGTTGAGAAAGCAATTAGTTTGAAACTTTGGAAGTTTATTAAAAATTAATATCATTTCCATTGACAATTATTTAAGTTTGTTTTATGCGGACATAAGCAATGGAAAATTTGGTGGGAGGCAATAACATTTTACGAGAAATGAACAGAGGTCGAAGAGGGGAAAATTATTTCTAAATTTAATTTGTCAATAGGATAAATACTTTACTTATATCTTTGACCTAAACCAAATTCCTGAAAATAATGACATAGCTTTGGAAAATATTTTATAGTGGCCTGCATAAAAAACTGGATAATATAATTTCATAATTTCTAAAAAAACCCATGCTGTGTACACATTATCGTAACTTTAACAACCAACTCCAAAGAATAAAAGAAAAGCTGCTGAAAAAAGAAAACGAAAACAAAAAAAAAAAAGAAAAAATATGAAATAGTTTCATTGTTCTTCTCCGCTCTTACTCTGGTATTAGTTGTGATGACTGTATAATTGTTGTTGGCTTAACTCCATGAAACACTAATACACATGTACCTACACACACACGTACACACTCATGTACTTCCTGAAACAATGTGACATTCATACTTAAACAAATAACTTAATTATGGTGTATTGCAATGCTGTATAACTGCTGTCTCACAGGAAACGGAAATACTTACGAGTTGAGTAGCAGTAAAGCACGACACTACCAATCACACACACATACACCCACACTTAGGAACTACATAAATATGCCAGTTATGTGATGCTAAACAAAAGTAAAAGTTACTTATTATCCGGAACGTGATTATATATATTTTCCACCTCCTCCCCCCTTGCCCCACCCTCTGAACCTATGCTTTCTTTTTTTTCTTTTCTGTCAAACAATAAATTATAGTGAATACCAATTCGGCTAAGTATGGTGGTTGTAGTGGATCATAACTACATTCAAACTTATGGAGAAGAGGGGCGGGGATATTCTTAAATACTTGGCCATAAAAGAAGTATTATCTGAAGATTAAGCAAAAACTTGTAATTAGAAGTTGTTGTTGTTGCTACTGTCACACGGAACAAAATATTCCAAACAAATATTTATTATTCCTGAGATAATTCCAAGGAATGCGAAATGTGAGAGTTCCACGTTTTAGAAAACACATGTTCATTAAAGAGTTTTCCAGGATAACTGTTTCTATGACATGGGGAAATAGCTTAAAACTTAAGAAGAACTTTTCGGAAGGTAAAGTTTAAGATGGTTGTTCTTTGGGGAAATATGTACTTCTTTTAAATGCATGATATTTTAGAAACATGAGGATTTCAGGTTAAAAAATAAATAGGAGAATGAATAATGTTTTGAAGAATGTTTGAAATTGGTTTTTAAAAATGGTTAATGGTTATTCTAAAATTTGATGTTATTTCCTACATTTTTTGCTTTCATTCAATACAACTGAAAAAGAAATAAAAATCATGGCGTTTGACTGTGTTGCAGTTTTTTTTATCTCAGCCGTATTTTAAGATATATTTGGCACCATTTAATTGAGATCTTTAAAAATTTGGAGTGAGCATTGGATTACTTAAAGAGTCACTGATTTCTGAATTGATCATATCGTTCTATAGTCTAAGGATAAGCTCCGATTTAAATGATTTTTTACGTTATGGTTATATTTCCAAACTCCGAAATAATTTCAACTATGAAAAAAATCAGATTTAGCCTTAAAATAAATATCTTTTTCAAAATTCTTAAAAAAAAACTTTTGAAAATTTCAAATCTATCACTGTTAATTATTCTAATTTTCGCTCTCTCTCACTCTCATTTTTTTCCATTTTCTCTCCAGTCAACCACTAAGTATTTAGAATCCAAACCACTCATCAATACCTTTTTTTTACAACTTCTTGGAAACGGCAACTCTAGCAACAATTACCCCGATGCATTTAACATTTGCAACTAGATAATCTGTTGCAATGTCGGTTTGCATTAAATTTCGACACTTGTCAGTGTGAAGCGACTAAAAGCGGCGGCGAAAAAAAAAACTAGCCCAGACTTTGCAGTGTGGTTGTTGTTGTTAATTTTTTCATACGTTTTCCCTTTTTTTGCCACTCTCTATGCCAAGTATTAAAAAATCCCAAAAAGCAATAAATTATCAGTCTGCCTTTGGTGGTGTAGACCATGATGTTAAGCCCCAAATGAGTATCGCAGCGTAATGAAAGAGACAAATAAGGCTGAAAAAACGCTTAGCTGCAGCTAGACAACGGTGAACCTCAAAATGTCAATGTTAAGCAAATGTGAACGCGTAGAATATTTTTTTAAATGTCTTTCAACTATTTCATGGTGGGGTATATTAATATTGCCAATGGGTTGGCAATTAATTAAAAAAAATCTAAGATTTTCGTTCAAAAACTATAGACTCAGGACCAGTAAATATTATTCTCAGACCACACTTTGCAGGATATACGAGTTGATCTTAATATACAGCGATGAGTGGATTCTATCACATGACATTTTTGATCTTGTTATAAATATTGGGATAAGGTTTTAAAATACGGGTCTAATCGACATAAGTTCGGCATTATTCGCTAACAAGTGTAATAACATGTTCCCCCTCTAATATATGTTTCGATTTGGAATTCAATTCCTCTTATTTTTTTTTTAATTTTTAATTTGCAAATTATGTTTGGAATGGTATTTTTCGATGTCATTCACTTTGGTATCGTCAAAGTGAAATGGACCCTAGTAGTGTAGCATAAATATATGTCCTTCATGCCGAATGTGTTGCAATTTTTTTTTTGTTTATTTATTTTTTCTGTCTGTTACCATTCCAACCAGGAGGGATTCCTCCACATTTTTTTTTTTTTTTTGGTTTCGTATAGACGCGCATTGCCGAAGCTATTTTAAAGAGACATTGACTTATTAAGCATAACGACAGACATGAAAAGATACATTTTTTTTTTTTTTTTGGTTTCGTATAGACGCGCATTGCCGAAGCTATTTTAAAGAGACATTGACTTATTAAGCATAACGACAGACATGAAAAGATACAAATGAATTAAAATGATTTAAGATTTCGGTAAAAATACAATTAAAAGCAATAAAGTCATGTGCGGCAATAAAACAAAAAAAAAAACACACTTTGCGAAATACCAGAAAATTGTCTAGAGAAATCGGCAGAACTGAGAGAACCGTAGGTGAATGAGTTCCAACTTGTAAAAAAATCCATGCAACAAATAAAAATATAACCATTTTTAGAGGACCCACCATGGAGGAACATATCGGAGATGAGTTCCAATTTGTAAAAAAAATCCATGCAAAAAATATAAAAAGTTACCATTTTTGAGAGGGACATGGCCCTGTACCATCCATGGAGGAACGCATCGAAATATTTTAGAAAAGAGAGAAATTTTTACCCCACCAAAATCCTATTTAGAATGAGATAGGGAATATGGATAACAAGTAAAAAGCAACCATTTGGAAAGATTTTGAAAATTAGTAAAAAATACGTTGAATAATGCCGCTAAAAATATAAAAATACCGATATCCGATGTCATTTGGGCCGTACGAAGGCGTGGAGAGCCAATTTTCCGTCACTGGCTGGAGTAATACTGGCTGGATATAGTACTGTTATATGGGGGCTATGCGAAGACCCTCACTGGCTGGGACAATTTTCTTGCATGGACTGATCCCACTTAGGAACTTCAAATACGAAATTTGAATCAATTCTGTTGAATAATGTCGCTAAAATCATCAAAACATCGAATATAGAGGGGTCCCGTTATATGGGGGCTTTATGTATAGCCTGTGGAGCTATATAGCCCATTTTCAATACCAAAAGAAAAAAAAAACGCCTTCGAGTAAAATTTTCTTAACCTACTTCAATTCGTTCGGATGCTAGAGTGATTTCCACAGACGGGAAGACAGACAGACGGCCGGTGATCGTTAAATCGACATTTAATATTATGCTGATCAAGGATATATATATATTTTGGGTATACTACTATTGTTTGGGTCTAAGATGTTTATTTCGATGCGTTACAAACGGAATGACAAACTTAATATATCCTCCATACCATGGTGAAGGGTAAGAAAGCAGCTGCTAGCTGCTGTATTTACAATTTTAGATATCTATTAATAATCTCAATTTTTGCCAATACAACAAAACTATTCCATTTTTTTCCTAGTTTTTTTTTTTTAACAATAAAAATCTCTCGAATATAATATTTTCTCTGTGACGACAAACACAAATTGAAATCCTTGTACAAGGATAATTCATAAACTGGCTTAAGTAAGTAATTTCTTAATGGAAACATATACACATTGAATTTGCATGCATGTACATGCGAGGGTATATTCTACCAGCTGTGTATGTATTTGAACTCATGCATATGTATGCATAAATCTGTATAACTGCCTTGATACCGGGAATTGGATTGTTGTTCTTTTTCTTGTTGTTGCTGTTGTTATTTTGTTGTTTCTATTATTTTCAACAATTGCTGTAGCAAACTTTGACAAATAACAAAAATTGAGTACTTGGAATAAGTAAACAAACTGAGAGGCGAACAAAAACAAAGACGACAGCTCAAATTGAAACATTTCAGCCAAATAATACATTTGCATTTGAAATTTGCATTTGCCTTATAATCAACAACAACAAAATGATAGATGAAACTGATTTTTATACACTATTCTATAGAACATTGAAAATACTCACACACACACACTCAAATGATGACAGCAGTATAGATGTTTATATATGCGAAAAATGTTTACATACTTTGGAGTTTGTGTGTTGGGGAGTGCTTGAGTGTCTTAAAACAATAAAATCAGGCCAGCATCACTAATCCTTTAAGATGTATGTCCTATTTGAGATAAAAGTCATATATCATGTGGTGTGAATCAATTGAGTAATATTCAGTAATATAAAATCCTGACTGAAAATAAAATAAAAAATTATTATAATAATAAAAATAATAATATTAACAAGTAAAAAAGCACCTAAGTTCCTCAGGGCCTAATTTTTAATATTCTCCACCATTTGGAAAAAACTTGTAAAATATAAAAAAACTCTGTTGAAATGCCTCTATAACTTTAAATATTCTGAATATCAGGTAAAAATCTGTCAGAGAAGATGAACTCCAAATACCAAGTTTGAGAGAAATTTTATTGCAAAATGTAGTTAAAATCCTTAAAAAAATGGAATATTAGAGGGGAGGATGGGCGTCGTATGGGAGCCACACAAAGATGTAGACCTGTATAACCAATTGAAAACTCCAAATAGCAATTTTAAACAATTCCGGTTAGAAGTGTTGTACAAATCGTCAAATTACCGAATATCTGGAGGTACAGTAATATGGGGGCTATACCAAAACGTGGACCAATGGTGACAATCTAGGATGTTCCCTACATGCTTGGAACACAAATTTCCAATTAACAGCAATTTTGGTTTAAAATTGTAACTAAAACACCCAAACCATTTTAATCTGACGGACGGACGGGGCTATACCAAAAAGTGAACTTACTTGGCCCAATACCAAAAGTCCTGCATATATTAAATACACCTGAGTAAAAAAAAAGATAATTTTATACTGATAAAGAATATATATATTTCGAGGTATTACAGTCGGTTACAAATATTTGTCATCCCAACATCACAACACCCTACCATTATTTATATATCCAAATGACATTATTTTGAATGCCAAGAATTGTTTATACGACAACATTTAAACAATTTTCAAATTTATATGACTGGTGATATCTTCCACTCGTCCTTTGTCAGCATCTCTTCCACTCTCTCTCTCTCTGTCTCTCTTCAACCCTCATCTCATTGTGCCTATGAAAACATACCTCACATTTGTTCGCTTGCTCGTTTGTTGCTACCACTTCATTACTATGTTCAACAAAATAAAATAATAGCAACAAATGTTATGTGTGTGTGTGTGTGTAGAATAAAACATGTTAAAAATCTTAAAACATTTCGAATAAAAGAAGAAAATATTGTTATTTCTCGTGTGTAACATCATGGATTTCTGTGTGCGTGTGTGTGTTTTGCAAGATTTCGTTGCAAGCAAAGAATCCGCACAAAGGACATAATAAATTTAGCAAAACAACTACTGCTGTTGCTGCTCCTTGATGAGAAGACAATAAGAACTAGAAGAATAAGAAGAAGAACATTAAAACAACAACCACAACAACATGAACAACTGCAGCAAATGAAGGCAAATTGCATAAGCAGTGAATTTTTCTTCCTCTTTGATGTCATTGTCGTTTTCTATTTCTTGTTCTTCTTGGAATTGTTTTGCAATTGAAAAAATGTTAAAAAGACACCAACAACATTCAATTGCTACAACTTTAAATATGTTGCCAACGACTATACTCATTCGTTGCCAGGGGTGGGGTGTCGTCACAATGAGAAGCTACTTCTGTAAATTATAGATACAGATTTACAGTACTAAAGATGGAAGTTGATCCACATATTTTATTAGGAGAATATGAGTGCGATAAATCCCTATCACAGGAATTTATTTCAGGAGCATTGTGAGGAAGACAAAAAATCTACGTTAAATCGGGACCATTTAAAAAATATGGCAAGTAAAGTTTCCCCAATAGTACCTCCCATCCCTGAGCAAAGCTGCCATTGTTCCTTTTATGCTGTGTTTCGAGCGGAGAAAGGCGGTTCTTCTTTGTCATTGTTTATGGTTTAACTTGGCTTTTTATTAAATTGGCAAATAAAAAAACAAACTGAAATGCTTTTGCAATATTTTGACAAATAATATAATTGTACAAAGTATGCAGTTCTTGTGCATTAGGCAATGCAGAGCAAAAAAAAAAGGCATAAACAAAATATAATTTTAATGGATTTGAAAATTAATTAAAATTAAAACTTTTACAGTAAAAATCACAAAAATGTGATAGGAAGCAACAATAATAGGATCTAATAATTGTAAAATGCTTTACAATTAAAACAAGGGCTAGAAATTGTGAATTATATCAATGTTTGAAGGTTATGTTGTATCGTACTTGTTAAATCAAAAGAACCAGATACGCGGATGCTCTTTCTACAATTCGACACAGACAAATGTATCCAGAAAAATTTTATGGAAGTGGTGGTATGTCATGCGGTAATTTCGTTGGTTCATTTGCTTGAATTCTGTAAATTCATGAGACTTTTGATCCTTCCTTCTTAAATAATATTCAGCTCTTTCACAACCCACACTGTGACATATGTCAAATTTTAAGTGTCTGAGATATAAAAAAATTGCATCAAAGTCAAACGCACGAATTCAAACGGCCAATGAAACCGTCACACGCTGCCAGAATGTTGCTCTGCGCTATTTTGGCTCATTCCCGGCGAAGCGCTTGCTTGAGGTGATCGACACTTTGGTACTTTTTAGTGCCAACCTTGCTTTCCAAAGTACTCCAGATACAATAGTCCAACGGATTGGTATCCAGAGATTTTGGTAGGCCATTATGGGCTGGAAATGAAGCGAGGAACCTCATTTTGTAACCATTTTTGGATGATATTTTGGCCCATTTTGGCTCCAGTGCGATGGTGCTGAGTCCTGTTGGAATGCCAAGGTCTGTGGCCAAAATGTTTGCGTGCCCATGGCTTTAATACACCCTCCAGAATATTTTCGCGATAATATTCGGCATTTATTCTGATCGAGCGGAAAACCACAATCGGCTGTTATGGCGGCCCACACCATTACCATGGACGGCGCCTGATTTCTGGTAGCCAACCGCTGACCTCTTTGGCAAGTAAACACGATCATTTTGTTTGTTTACAAACTGCTGGACGAAGAAGGTTTTCTCATCGGGGGAAAAAAATTCGGCAGTTCACCACTTTCGACCAAGCGAAGCAACTCTTTAGCTCTTTTGAGTCTGTTTTCTTTCTGTTGCGGTGTAAGTTCTTGCACTTTTTGGAATTTCAATGGCTTGAGTCAGAGCTGATATTTCAATATTTGCGAATGGAATATTGCGATATGTTCAGCTCACGCGCCATTTTTCGGCCACGTGGGCTTCGATCAATAAGCCGTCAACTTCCTTGACGTCGGGCTGCGCTACCAGTATCACGGTAACGAGCGATGGCACGAGACACAAAAGATTTATTCACATTTAAATGCTGGAGTGTTCTAACTGTAAAGAGAGGCAACAAAACACTTGCAATATTTTGTTATTTCAAAACACATACAATCACAAAAAATTTTTGAGGCTCTCTGCCTAGCCCTGGTATAGACTAAAAAGTTTTAAAATTTACCCCTTCCGGCAGATGTCACTATTGTTGATCTTGGGCCAGTCAAGTCACTCAGGGCTAGTGAAGTCACTCGACTTCGAAAACAATTTATTCATTTTTCTGCTATTTAAGTTCTATATTTTTATATTTCACGTCATATTTGGATAATGTAAAAATAAACAAAGTCACTGTTTTGTTTTTAATTGATAAATAATAAAGAATCATAAAAGTATTCAATATTTTGTATTTTGAGAGAATTGAGTGAATAGACTTTTGCTCTCTCACAGCATTAACGACATCTATTGAAGCACTTTTTTCGAAGATAGCAGATGAGACAACTTTTTAGTCTATACCTTAATTTGTCTATGATAATAGTTTATTAACAGCTTCTTGTGTATTAGGGAGAGGATTGTATGTGAGAAGTCTCTTGCCTCGACCCATGTGGTTTTCAAGAATGGCACTCTTTGAGTATATGAGAAATTGTACTGAGGTAGCAATCCCACTGCATACTTTTAGGGCGACCACATTAATGATCATAAAAACTGAATTTAATAATGTTTTTAATGCACAAAAAATATATTTACAAGTTGATAGTAGAAAAAAACTTACAGAGATGCATGCCTGCAATAAAAATATTCTCTGCAAAAGAACCTTAAAAGGGACTATCCGTTTAAAAATCTAATGTTTTGTGTCACGTTTAAAGTTCTACAAAAAACCAAAATTATATGTCTAATATCATCAAGCTCCATGAAACAGTATCTGAGAATAGCATTTGGTCATCTACCATACTCTAAAGTCATATACCTCACATTTTGCCCTACATCCTTCAATCTCTTGTTATTTTAAATACATATAAACTTTCGAAATTTGTTTCATTTAATTCTAATCCTTTTTATGGTAATGGATTAATTTAAACAAAACATGTACACAACTTAAACCACAAAAAGGTCAGCTTAACTTTTTCCTTCAAAAAATTGCCACAGCAAAAAAAAAACACACACACAAAAAAAATCTCATTCAAGATTACCTTTTTAAGAAAATTAAATTAAATTTTTCATTATTTTCGGTAAAACCCATCTAAGTCAAACACGTATGATCCCATGCAAACAATCTAATTCCCAACAAAATTGAGAGAGAAAAAAAGGGAACTAAAAACCTTTTCAACTATTCGTTACAATGTAAATCCTTAAGGATTTGAGGAGTTGTTCGTTCACCTTAAATATTTTATGAAAAATTATAAATGGGGCAAAAGTGCCACATCACCCAAAAAAAAAAAAGAGTAGCTGCTGCTTAACATTGGAAACTTTGTGAATTTTTCATTTCTAGTTTTTGGCCAAAGTTTACCTTGTGGTCGGTTGGTTGGAGCGCCCGGTTGCTGGGAGTCAATTCCCCAACCTTGAGACCCAAAATGTGTAATCATCATTAATTAATAGAAATTTTGTTGGCCATAATGAATGAATGGATGGCCAAAATGAATGAATGGATGATCATGTGTTTGAGTGTAGCTGAAAAAAGAAACAAGGAAACTTTGCAACAAAGTTTGAGGTTTGTATTTTCTCTTGGGCGGTGTTGGGTGAGGTGGCTTACTGGAGGTTAGTAATCATAATTAATTGATTAATGATTAAAATGACTTGGCAATTTAAATATTATTCTCATGAAAATACTAACAACTACGACATGAAACAAAAGAGTAAATGAATTGCACGTTGGCATTACATGACAAAAAAGAGAAAATGACTTTAAAGGGTTTTATGACAAACAATAATGGCCAAAAGGGAAATACCGGATCACCGAACAGCTAAGCGGCTTCTCTGAGGGTTATTATCAAGGATTTTCATTGTAATGACATTAAGAAACTTGGAGGACAATGAGTAGAGAAAATACAAAGCTTTAAGTAAGATAAAACTAAGCTATGAGAAATGAGGACAAAGAGTAGTTGGGCAATATTGAAAGCCTTAGTTTTGCCTTTCTGTTTTTCAATAAGCCAACAAGAGATTTTTTTTTTCATTTTAAATCTCAAATATTCCCCAATATCAAGTTTCTCAAAATTTATAACTTCATTCCAAAAGAGAATATAATTAACCTACTAAATAGATTTTGTTTCCAACAATTTATTACTGGCTTTTTGCCTTTCTGGCTTCCCAAAAATATTACAACCTCTTAAAAACTTGGCACATAATTTTTTTGTTTTTTTTTCTCCTTCGTTTCCAACAAAAGTTTTGTAAGCGTTAAACCTTTTTACAGAATTACCAAGTGAAAGAAAATATCGAGTTAATTTTGGAAAATTGAAAAGGGTTAAACGGGTGGGGAAATATGAAACGTTCAAAGTCAATGTTGGATGGTTTTTTTTCTTTTCTTTTTTTTAAAGAGAAAGGACCTAAGCAAGGACAGTAACGGAAAAAATGATTCCTTTGACTTAATTAAATTTAGCTGCTTGTATTTGATTAAGTGTGTCTCCTTTTCTTTTTTGTTCAGAAAAAATTAAAGCAAATGAAGTGGAGAAATGTAAAAGGAAATGTCTTTATTGACACTAATGAGGTAAAGGATATTCAGGGCAATGGTTGAGGGAAATGATTGGATGGACAACGACATTGGGTTACACTAAGTCGAAGAAAATTTGAATTTGAATTGAAATTGAAAGAAAGTGTTTACCTTTTACACCAAAATTATTCAAAATCATTATTTTTGTGGTTTACCGAGGAGGATATTAAAAAACCATTTCACATTGGATCCAAACCCCCATTTTTGCTGTCCAAAATTCTTTAAACTTGTCCATACGTGAACCCTGGAAGCCAACAGTGACCTCAATATCAAATTTAAAATTGTCAGTTGTATCCTTTTACCCAATATCATATTTAGTGACATTTGGTACGCCTATCCAAAACTAAATTCATCCCTCGATCCTAGACATCAACAGTGATCCAAAATTAGTTCCTATTAGTACTTTTTTTGCAAAACCGCTCTGCATCTCAATTCTAGACACCAACAGTGACATCTACATCAAATTTCAGGATAGCAGCTCTATTCCTTCACCAAAAAACAAAAATAGTACTATTTAGTACTTTTCGTACAATTGTAGTACATATTTCCAAAACCACCTCCATATCTCAATTCCGTACACCAACAGAACCCTCTATATCAAATTTGAGGATCACAGTCCTATCCTTTCACCCAATACCAAATACCTAATATAGTACCATTCAACACTTTTCGTACAATTATAGTACATACCCAGCCCTTATCACACGTCTAATAAAATCACTTCTTGAAATTGTGTCTCTGGGATGTGTATGTTGCTTATCATCTGTTTCAGAGTTGAACACCAACCTTGTAACAGAGCGTATACGTGTTGGCAATAGTTATACGCCACGGGTCATGATTTGAGTCCTGGTAATTATCGTTTGTTTGTGACCCATTTAAACGGGTCACTCGTATATATATTCTTAATAGAAGTATAATTCTAAGTCAAATAATCCAATAATCTTTAATGAAAATTCAAAACATTATATCCTTTCATTGTCATGTTCTACTTTGCACCTTTTTTAAGGTAGGGTGACATACAGCCCATGAAATTATGCTAATAAAGGGTTTATAGCGAAAACATTCTCTTTTTTTCAAATATTCATGGTTAAATCAAATTTTTCCCAACAATCAATAAAAGCATTTCATTCTACCAAAAAGAAAGAAAGGACAAAATGAAATTAAAAACACTTTCATTCTTTCTTTGGGAAAATTAGGTAACAGAAAAAAATTGAAAAAACTTCTTTTTCTTGAAACTTTATTAAAAATTCAAACAACCCGAAGAAAAAAAAGAGTCATTAAAAGCACATGAGTTCTTTTGCCAAGACCAATGAGAAAAAAAGAAAAAACACAACAAGGATGTTTAAAATCAGGAAACACAGCTGGTTTAAATTTGTTATTTTTTTTGTCTGTTTCTCGCTGCTCTCTCATTGAGCGGCATTGGCATGGAATTCCTATACTTTGCGGACTAATACCGTGTTAGTCCTTTTTAAAGTAATTTTCTCCCCTCCCCTAATGAAAAGTCATAAGGCAGAACAAAATATTCATTCCGTTTGTTACAAATGTTGCCTCCCTGCCCCTCCGAAACTGGCAAAGATAAAGGGTACAGACGCATGGCATTAAAGCTACGTGCCAAACCTTTGTTTAGTTCAATTACAGAACATAAAAATGCGTATATGTTCTGTTTGGCGTTTCATTGGACCACGATGCCGTCGACAATGAATTTGGTTGTTGTTGTTGAAAAATTTACAACATTATCACGCAGCATTCGTTGGCGGTGCGTTGTCGTTGATTTGCCATAGCATCGACAGCAGTTGCACGTGATGTCACACAAACTCACACACTCAGTCTCACACTCACATGCATACCCTGCAAATTAGGTCACAAAGGATTTTATATTCCATTTACATCCGCATTCACCGCGTATCCTTTGAAATGAATACAACTTTGTGGGTGAGTTGGGGTTGGGTTGAGTTGGATGTGTGTGTGTTTGTGTGTGCGTGTTAGTGTTAAACGAACTGATGCGTATGTGGCTTACTGATGTTCAGAAGTACTTTACACATTTATTTAATGACTTCATTGGAACAACTCCTTCACCAGCAGCATCAACACCACCATGAGCAACAACAACAGCAACCGGATGATCCGGCAAAACTTTTGCATTCCCTCCTCCTCCATCTCCTCCCAGGCTAATTTTCGTTAAAATCTGAAGGTTATATTCATTTCATTTTCATACTCCATGCCATAATGATTTCGTTTTTTTTCGTTCGTTCCGTTTCTTCAGAACAGGATAATATTCTGCTTCCTAGAAGAGAATATGTAGTTCATTTTCGCCACACCTGTTTGACAGTGAACGAGAAAAATGTTTTTAATTTTTAAACGACTAACTGGGGATATGTTTTCTTTTTTTTTGTTATCTTAATATGGAGGAGGTTTGCTAAATACAAAAAAATGTCATGGTACCAGAAGTAGACCAAATGAACAAATGGAACCATGAAATATAAACAGTTATTTTTATAGGATAAAATAGAAATCTGCCTCCACCACAGTATGGAGGAGGATATACTAGGTTTGTCATTCCGTTGCAGATCAACCTCTGAAAGTATTTAGGATGAGTCTACAACCCCTCTATACTTTCCAATCCATAGCATTGGACAGCGATTACTTTGACACTCATAATTTTACACCTTTAATGAAAATTATGAATATTTATGCACTTCCCGATGTCTCACAGAAAATCGAATGAAAATCCAGCTATGAAGTGCAAGTAGAATAACAACAAATTGCTTATGCGAACAGGAAACACTTTCTAAGTCACAACGACACCAGGCGATGAAGAACGATAATGTTCTGAGTTGTGATTGCAAGCGATGTGTGATGGTGGGGAACTCAATACTGGCTCAGAGTGTCGTTATATTAAAAACAGGATAAATAATGTAAGGTTTTCATTCAAATCAAAGAGGGGGGAATAGATCAAGGAAGGATGGCATATACAAAAGGCAGTGGCGTAGATAAGGAGGGTTATTTTCCATCACTGAGCAAAAGGGTAAAATTGGGGACCTAGAAATATATCGAAAGTGCAACATGAGGACTCTCATATCAAATATATTTTTTAGACGATTATTCGAGAGAGAGAGAGAGACGATTATTCGGAAGAGTTTTTAAAATTTAACAAGTAAAAAACATAAAATTCGCACTTGCTGAACTTTTAATACCCTCCACCTTTGGGTAAAGAAAACATTTTTATATAAAAGTATCTGAACTCAAACGTGATCCACTTTAAACTACAAATACCAGTAGGACCGTTTCGATAATGCTGTTAAACTTTTCAAAAAAACATAAAGTGGGTGAGGCCGTTGTATGGGGGCCATATCAAAACGGGAACCTCCATGGATAATTTTATACATCAAAGATTGTCATTTACCAAATCTTCATAAATACCAAAGTTAAAACCATTCTTGTTTAAATGTGACTAGGATTATCAAAATCTCGAGTATCGATGGGTATCGTTATATGTGAGCTATAGGAAAACCTGAACCTAAATTTTCAATTTTCTGTTGCCAGAGCTAGAACCCATTACGAACCACAAATACCAATTTTTAGACAAATCCGTGAAAAAATGAGGCACAAAACATCTACCGGGACGTACCGTTATATGGGGGCTATACCAAAACGTGGACCTATATATAACATATTTCGACACCGGAGCTAGAACCCATTATGACCTAAAAAAATCCGTCATCAAAGTACCGAACATCCAGAGGTGCCTTTATATCGCGGTTATTCCAAAACGTCGCCATACATATAACATGTTCCGCCACCGGAGCTAGAACCCATTTCGAACTACAAATACCAATTTTTAGTCAAATCCATGAAAAAATGTAGCGAAAGTTATCAAAATACGAAATAACCCGAGTTACCGTTATATGGCGGCTATTCCTGAACGTGGACCGATATATCAAAGTTTCAATACCAACAATACCAATTGCTCTGTCAAGTATTGAAACTCTACGTCAAATAATGTGGGCTGTATCGTGATTTCAACAGACAGACGGACATCGTTAAATCGACCTAGATTTTTATGCTGATTAAATATCCCTTCCTTTTCAAGGTGGATAATGTTTCTTTGGAAAATAATTTCAGACTTCACGTTTAACGCGTGGCAAGGATTCTTCCAAAAAATTAAATGTACGGGAATTTGAAGTAAACACTCGGTTCAGCGCCTAAATTAATAAAAGAAACACGAACAAACTGAAAGCAGTACCCTCTCATACCCATGCAAACGTCATGTTACAAAATAAAACAAACAAGAGCTTAAAGCTTATTAATACTATTTATCAATATCATTTCAACGCCTCTGTAAATATCTCTTGTGTATGCAACTTCGAACATGTCTCTTAAAAACCTCAATGTAATTTTTTCTCTTTATATACTTTTATAGCTTTGTACAGAATACACAAAAAATCACATATGAATTTATAAGTGCAGTTCCGGAATATAATATAACGTCATGAGCAGCAGGTCCGTTTCGCACAAACATGGAAGTTGCCTCCCCGCTCCGTAGGTGGTGGCAGTTGATGCATTTCTGTTGCATCATGCTGTTATATTTGTGGATGTTTCACTTAAACTGACATTGACACAACAATGTAAAAATGCAACATGAATTTTATATACATTATGCATGTTCGGCCCACCCTCATCCGAACGAGGAAAAAAAGAAAGAAACACTCCCCCACACACATGTTGTGTGACACAAAAAATATGTACTCAACTGGCGCTATGTTGATGAGTCTTTGCTGACAGGTCGTGGTTGCAGCCAATTTAAATTTAGAATAAATTTTGAATATCATCCTGATGACATTTACAACACAGTTTGGCTGGATGGCTGCAATGGAGACGAAGAAGAAGAACAAGTCTAAGCAGCCGAAGAAGAAGAGGGCCAAGAAGACAACTTCCCTAGTTTCAGGGAAATTAATGTTAATTGAGTTTGTGACCTTCTCTGGCATGTTCTCTGGCACAATCTTTGCATTAGCTGTTGTAATAAAATACACAATTTTACTTTTATTAATACTATCACTTTCCGAGGCAAGTTGACACACCGCACATAGATACAAAGACACATACACTCACACACACGCACGCTGCCAATCACATATTTCCTCAATGATAATACTCTTATTAAGTGCATTATCATCTGCTGCCTTGGCATGGAGTCTCATCCGCATGGTTTTCTGGTCCCAGACTTCTTCGTTCTTCAACGATAGATAAGTTAGCTTGTTGTGTGAGTGTGTCTCTGTGTGTGTGAAGCTTATCTGAGGCAAAAATCGAATAAAATATGAAGTGCAAACTAAATGGCCTAAAGTGTCGCAACAATCTTTGCGTTACTTGTTCTCCTAAAATATGGCTCATCAATAATTGTAATGTCGACAAGGACAACAACAACAACAACTACAACACCAACAATGGTTATTGCTTACAACAACTACAATTTAATGGAAAGTGTCATGCGGGCTGTAGGCATAAAATCTGAAATGATGGCTTTAATATTGATCGCAGTGGTAAATGAAGACAGCTGAGATGCCCTATTGGATGGGGTGACAGAATGCGATTTTTTAGGAGAGTTTTGAATAAGCGAAGGACTTCTGAGTTACTTGCGGCAAGGCATTATATAAAAGTTCAAAGCGGTTCAAACTCATTTTTAAAATAAAAAAATAAATAAATAAAAAATTAACATTTGAAAGATTTTTTTTGTGAAAGCGGTTCTTTCAGTAGAATATGTTCTAACACGACACAACACAGCCATATTGGCTACTAAACCTGCAGGGTGAGTTTCTATCCTCTGAGAATCTAAGTTGTAAAAGTACAGTTGATTGGAAAATGACTCAAATCATTTAAATGCTTAGGACGTACTATTACACCAAATTGCCATTCTATGGGTTATACGAAGACGTGTCCTTCTTACGAACCCCTAATACAAAATGTGAAAAAATTCTGTCGGAAAATGTGTCATAAATCAACAAAATACCGAATTTACAGGATTTTGCTAGGAAAAGTTATACGAATATGAGGACCTGTATATCAAATTAACTGCCAGAGAAGGTAATGCCTTTTGCAAACTTCAAATACCAACTTTGAGTTAATTCCTTTGAAAAATCTTGCAAAAAGCACAAAAATGCCTAATATCGGAAGATACAGTTATATGGGGGCTAAATTATGACGTAGACCTATGTAGGCAATTTTCTATAGTAGGAGGTGGTACCCATTACAAACTACAAATCCCAATTTTTTCATTGAAAAATCAAGCACAAATCATCAAAATACCGAATGTTGTTGAGGTACAGTTATATTGGGATTACACCAAGACTTGGACCTAAAACCTATTATTTTTATAAGAACATTCTTCAAGCTACTTGGAACTAAAATAGCTAATTTACTGCAAATAATTTTGAAAAGTTTGGTTAGAACACCTAAATTACCTTTAATCTGGCAGTACCGTTATACGGGGCCTACTACAAAACGGGTACGGATATATGGCTCATTTTAAAAACTGAAAATTCTACGGACCTGAAATGCATCTGAGTACAATCTTATAAACCTACCTGTGTATAATTATTTATCTACTTCCACAGACATACGATATAGGATCTTATGCCATGTGGAGTCTAATCTCTAATCTCCTGAAGAGACTACCAACCTTAAAATATTCTATTTTCAAAAAGGCTAGGGAAGTTTATTTCACATCATTAAGTGAATACGAACCTTTTTCAGTTTATATATAAGACCACCACTTAAAACCGAACGATGTGCCGAAATAGTACGACACTAATTGAGAGGCGATTTTATCAAATTCAGCCAAACTCAGATCTTCTTTGAAAAAAATCCTAAAAAATTCATATCATCATCTTCTGCATTGTGAAATTTATAGATTTTGGAACTTTTTTCTTTTTTGTTCTTGCTGTGGGGAATCTGGTCTAGATCAAGTCTAGATGTCACACTGAGTCCATATTTCCATTAACCGATATTATGGAGTCTTAGAAAACGAGTAATATTTCGTAGACGGGTTTCCTTTTCCAAAGGGTCTAATAGGGCGTATACATGTTGACAATAAGAATACGTCATCGGTGACGGATCATTGCTACGCCTCATCTTTCGAGTTCAATCTTCCCTATGTTCAAACCATCGATAAAATGCAGTCGTTCAACTGTAGGGTACACAAATATGATACGCTATTAATAACATAAATTCGATAGTGTAGGATTAAGTTATATTTACCGACATGTTTATACATCTGACCATTTATAACATCTCCTTATATTGGGGGTATCAAACACACACACACGCACACACAATTTGTTACTTTGAAAGAGATGACGACGATGATGACGTTGCTGGCTAGATTGCAACCTAGTCAGTTGACTGGTTGTTTGTCGGCTATTATTGTTGAAACTCAAGTCTAAAAAGTCTAGGCAAAATATGGAAACCGAGTCGATGTCGCTTTTTAGGCCCCCCTTTTTTGCAAATATGGCCATCATGGTTGCTTGGCTTGTTGCTATGTTGTTATTGCTGTTGTCTCAATTACTCTTGCTTTGTTGGTGTTATTGGATCATTTGAGGTGTGACATAAACATCACATTTTACTGGGGAGAGATATTCATACGGATACTCTACTCTGTTCTGCTCCTCTCAATGCTCAAGCATTTTCATTGAGGCTATCTTACATAAATTTCCCTTTGTCTACTGGTTTGATGGTGTTGCTATGGTGTTGTTGTCATTATTGTAGTTGTGTAGTTGTTGTTGCTGTTGTCGAGCCGTCTCCTAAAAGAGATTTGTTCATTGAGGGTGTTTTTGCTCGCCTTGTCGAAAATAAAAAGCCCGAGGGTCGAAAATCGTTTTTCCTTGTTTTTTATGGTACCCACTAAAATAATTTCTTGCAATTTATAGATGAATCGGAATATTGGTGTTGATGCCCTACAATGGAAATGTGAGGTGTTCGAATTGTTGGTTGTACTTTTTTTGGTTATCATGCAGTTAAGGCTAAAAAGATATATATTGTGTTATCCAAAGGCCTTCTTGATATCATTGGCCAAATTGCCATAGAGAAGAGTATTTAAATAATCAAATTCAAGCCCTGTAAACGTTTTTTTTCTTTTTTTGTAAAAAAAAAAATAATAACCATGGTAACTCAGGCCACCAAATGCAGGGCAGATGACTAATTGCCAGAGAATCGCATAGGGTTAATATAATTCGTTGCCACCAATCCAATCCAGCCTCAACATTTCAATCTCTTGAAGAAGACGTTTCGACCACAAATAGGAACGGGTAAAATTGCTATCATTCTTTAAATGATTAGATAGAAATTTATGTTTCAATATTCCCATTTTCCGTACCATTCATATTTCGATTATTTTCGGGGGAGCTACATCTCTATTCGCCAATCTTTGGGATATAAAAATAGAAATGGGGAAAATGGTAATGGTTTTACAACATTATTGTCATTCCAATCAAAATAAATGATAAATATTTATTGCGGAATGATGCTACAACAACAACAACAAGAGCAGAACAACGACCAAAGCGGAATAAACCATAATCATAATTTTTGCACAAAGAAACGGGTTTGGTGTCTTCCGCACAATGAAATCGGAGAAACATGGATTTACATACTTTTGTGATTTCTTTATTTCTAATGAAAATTCCTTCGACGCCTTGGCATGGAAATTCAACCCTTTTTTGTTGCTGTTGTTGTAAAATGTTACAATAAAGAAATAACAAGGCGAGAAGAACATCCCAACACAAAGTCATTGAAGTGGTTTGTCTCTAATAAAACAAGAATGGAGGACAAAAAAAAAAGAAACATCAACCCTTTCTGTTGGGTTCGCTGTGGAATGAGAATGAAGATGGGAGGGGAACAGGAAGTTTTGATTTAGCACTAAGTTGAATTTTATGTACCCCCCTACCCGAACACAGACCTGTTACCATTCCCCTTTTGTCGTGCATCAAGCATTTTACTCGAGGGATTCTTTTTCTCTGTTCGTCTTCGTTTTCAACTTTCCTCTTAACAAATGTTTAGCGAATTCTGTTGTGGCCACCATCACCAGCAACTTCCCTGCTTACCTTTATGTTTCTTATCAATCATTCATTTTTATTAAAGGTATTTTGCATGACATGGCATTTTGTTAGTGGGCGGAGAAGTTATGAACGGGGGGGGGGGGTGGTTACCTAATGGAAAGTGGTTGATGATAGTGGGGATGGGGGTACAGTTATAGAAGGAAATATCTTCAACAACAAATGTTAAAATAACAAAAAAATATGCATTGTTTGTTGTTGTTGAGGTACTGACTGCCGAAGGTGGGAGAAATAAATTCATTTTTCAAGACAAACAAGAAATGGGGAAAATAAATAGAAGAGGAAAATTGAATGAACTTTAAAAGCCATCTGAGCTCGATAAATATTTTGATTTTGCACAACCCTTTAAATTGAAACAGTTCGATCAAGTATTTTTTGCGGGGATGAAATGTAAAGACACGGCTGGTCCAAATAACGGGTTTAGAACATAGGTCTCTTTGGACGAAATTCGTTTCAGGACATTTGATATTTACCAAACTTGGTAAAACGTAATACTTAGATCGAGTTCGTAGATAGGGAATATCGTTCAACTTCTTCTGCTATGCCTCCTCCCACAGAAATCTAACATTTTTAAAGAAAATAATTTACTTCATAGAAAGCAAAGCATTAACAAATTTTTTAAATTTTACAAATCCCAATGTTTGTCTCAGTGCTAGGTCAAGTGAGAAAATGTACAACATCGGCCCACTTCTTCTAAAATCTCCCCCAGACAGGATCAATATATAAAATAAGTACTACGCTTAAAAAAAAATAAAGAAGACTCTGATTGTGTTCGATTTAGCATATCCCAAAATTTTTTTTCTAGCTCTAGATTTTGTATGAAGATGAGATGTAGTGCAACTGTTTCTGGTACCTCCCACAGAAGGGTCTCCCGTATAACAAGCAAATCGGTTTAGAGTTGTGCTTTAAATTTTTTATATCTCAATATTTTTAGTAACCATATAAATAATTTAAATATTTGACGTATCTTCTTAATACCTCAGCGGGCAAGGGTCAATATTTTGCATAATTACAACTCTTACGTCACCCGAATCAATTTAGAGATTTTCTTCAAACTTCGTATATCTCAATATTTTTGTTAAACAATGTACCCCATGTTCGCAATATATGAGGTACATCGGCCCACTCTATTTGGTATCTTTCCTACAAGCTATCATAAATCCGAAAATATTCTTAGGTTCTATATATAGTTCGCAGATGACAATATTATACTAATATTGGATTTAGTGTAAAGGTGGTATGTCCTAATGAAGGTGTAATAAAATCAGGGCTACCCCATCACTCCCAACACAAAAGCTTTGATTGGGTATGTTTCACAGACGTGAACATCGAGAGAGTAACTTTCTCTCTCTCTCTCTCTCTCTCTCGGTAAACACTGTAAGTATTTATTCTATGCGAAATTGAAAATCATAAAATCAAGCGATCGGACCTCCTATTTCATTGAAAGCTAAAAAGCTAGTGGTTCTTTGCACAGCACATTTGTTGGTGAACAAGTAGTTTTGGTGGTGGGTTTATTGATCGATTATACACAAAACTATGATTGTGTGCGAGGGGTGTTGAATTTCGCATCTGCTGTGTTTTGGCGAGCGCTGACTTAATTGAATGGTCAACTGCTGACGTCAAACCTCGGCTCGAAAACTTTTGTATTTTTTGCTTATCAAGACGAGTTTTATTGCTTCGGAAGTATTCACAAGTTCCAATAGATGTATACCTGCAAATACCAAAAGCCGAGAGAAATTCCTGTGGGATCAACGGATGGAAGAATCTAAGATGATAATGACTCAAAACTCCTGAGAGAACAGTGAATCAAAGTTTTCATGGAATAGCAGGTCAACACTTTGTGGAAAATGAACAAAGCTTTGTTATAACCCTATGGAATACAAAAATGTCTGTTACTTATGCCGCTTAAGAATCGCATACATATGTTCGTGATTTTTTTTTCAATTTTTTTTTTCAAGCATCCAAGCCAAAAATATCCTAAAACTTTTTTTTCTTTTTTGAAAATCAGCATTCCAAGCCATAAATACCCTACGATTTACACTTCCAACAAAGCGAATTAATTTTTTCCTCTACCTTGACATTTTTAAATAATAATCTAACATTTGGCCTAAGCTTCCCTGAACAATGTTTAATTCCCATTATATCCTCTGTTCTCGTAAATTTTTTACAGGATCAAAAAAGCCAATATGTCATGTCATCTTAGAATATTTTATTTATCCCCAACTATTTTTCATCATCATCACCTCCGCCATTGCCATGATAATCAGCAGATATTGTGAACTGAAAGCCCGGTTTTAAAATCTCAACGAAATTAATATTAAACGATGTCGTTTGTGCAATGCCAACCTTAAGAATACACGCTGACATATAAGTTTGTGTGTGTATTCCACTGTTGCCAATTTCCTTGGGCGTAGAAATAAAGAAATCTAATCCCAATTTATAGCCACCTTCTAGCCACTAATTACTTTTACTGTTCAGCTGCAGTCGTTTGGCCGCATTAACTATGGCTTTAAGCGGCCACAATTTAAGTATTAAACACCTACTTTTGAAAACTTCTGCTGTTGCTGCTGCTTCCGCTGCCATCATTTGTGGCTAGACGGCATATAGACAGACATAGCTTTGCAAAATGTTTCGGGTATCCATGGATATCGGAACGTTAGCCCTCTGCCAACTGGCTGTGAGACACAAACAAACTCCGAAGCTACATAAATAAGATTTATATTTTTGAAATGCTTGAATGCCTATCCGCTTTGTTTGAAGCTGTTGTTGTTCGGTGTGCCGAACATTTATCTTAATAAAATGTTGTTAATAGCACACATCATAGTGAAGGCATATATCAACGCCTTTTGTGTTTTTTAAACGCATAAAGAAATGAAAAAAAGGAAACTAGAAACGCAAAACATATCGTTTTGCATTGCAATGCCCTACAATGGACATATGACACATAATATAGGTCAGTTATTTTTACAGGAAAATATAAGGTCTGATAGCCAAACATAATTTTCAGATCAAAATTTCAATATTTTAAAATTACCCGCTGAATTTTTATATTGCCTCCCCATGGATGAAATATAAAGACTAGGGAAAGTAGCACTTTTCCATGTAACGTAGGATGTCCCAATGTCGTTCTCAAGTTATGATCCCTTTTCATATTTTGTGTGTGTTGTTTTTTTTTTCTTTTTTATAAATAATAGAAATAGAAATAAACAATTGTAGATACTTTAACACGAAGGTGTTATGTAAAACGTGAACATAAATTTGGTAGATGAAATAGAGCCCATTTTTCCCGGCAGCCAAAGGCTAAAAAATTTTGGTCTAACATTCCTTTTGATGTTGGTGGTTATGACTATAATAACTTTGGATTATTTGAATTTATTAACATGCACTTTCATTGATGTAATTTATCATTCCAAAGGGAAATCACCTTTTTGGCTTGAATAGTTGAAAAAAACCAGCCACCAATAAATTTCCTTAAATATATAACAACATAAGACATTAATTTCTTCCGTGGAGCAGCAACGGCAACAAAAAGCATTTAAACACTCCAGCAAAAGGAGACACATCCAAGAAAATCTCAACGTCTTGAGGAGGAAGAAAAAACAAAAAACATTAGCAATGCCAAAACCGGCAATAAGCAGGCCCTTGCGTTGCAATTGACGGAGGTGCGTAAAAAATTGTGTAACGCAGCGCGGACATAAAACTTAAAATCAAGGCTAGACTAGGTTCCCTCTCTCTCCCTCGCTCTCCCCGAAGGAAGTTGCTAACCAGTCAGGCAGGCAGCCAAGCAACCAACCAACCATCCATGCAACTAGCCAACCAGCGAGCCATAGAATGATGACTTCCTTAAAGCCATCGAAAAGACATTCACACTTCATTTTCTGCCAGCGGCTGGGAACTCTTTTTTCTCAATCTTTAGAATTTATGCTTCCTTAAGGCCTGCATTTAAGAGTGTTTGGGGTAAGAACTTCAAGATGGGCTATTGAATTGCACAAAAAGCGGAGTTGTAACAAAGTGGGCACAAAGTTAATTTAAATAAATGTTGCCATGGGAATTATTCAAAGTTGGGATGCATTGAAATAGTTCGAAAAAGGTACTCAATGTCATTATGGATTAAAATAAATACTGCAAGGATTATAATTAAAAAGATATTTTATTTACGGGAAATTAGAGCACAAAAAGCAATTAAAGCTTTACTTCATTGTATTGGGCAAAAGGATAGAGCTATGAAATTTGGAAGAAGAGTCGCTGATGAGGTCTATTTACTAAATGTGGTACAATTTGAATATGGGTCAATGGATGGGGCTAGAAATGTAAGATATTCGTATTGGGGACACTGTCCTTGGTAGGGTAGAAAAAATAGATGTTTCAGGAAAGGCGAACTACAAGTATATGAAAAGTACAAAATTGTATATAGAGGGTAAAAATAGAGCTTAACTTATACATTTTGCATCGAGGGTCACTGTGGGTTAGGCAATGACAGTTTTTGGAAATGAGTACTATACAGGGTGAGTTAAAAAAAACTGCAAACAAGGCCAACGACCATAATTATTTTTTTTTTAATTTGATTGAATCAGAGCAAAAAATGTCGGAAATAGTATCAAATGTTCGAATAAGTTTAAATTCGTCGAGTTGGTCACCTTTGGCACGAATTATGGCCTTTAAACGGCCAATGAAACCGTCACACGCTGCCCGCATGTTGCTCTGTAGTATTTTTTTGGCCCATTTCCGGCAAAGCGCTTGCTTGAGGTGATCGACACCTTGCTTTGCCAACCTTGCTTTCCAAAATACTCCAGACACAATAGTCCAGCTGATTGGTATCCGGAGATTTTGGTGGTCATTGTGCTCTGGAAATGAAGCAAGGAACCTGATTTCGTAACCATTCTTGGGTGGCGCCTGTCCTGTTGGAATGTCCAAGGTCTGTGGCCGAAATGTTTGCGTGCCCAAGGCCTTAATACACTCTCTAGAATATTTTCGCGATAATATTCGTCATTTATTCTGATACCACTGTTGATTACTACGAGCGGAGAGCGACCATCGTCTGTTATGGCGGCCCACACCATCATCATGGCCGGCGCTTGAGTTCTGGTGGCCAACCGAAGGTGCACATTTTCAGCTGACCTCTTTGGCAAGTAAACATGAGCGGATAATTTTGTTTGTTTACAAACTGCTGGACAACGAATATTTTCTCATCGGTGGAAACGAAATTCGGCTTCGGCAGTTCACCACTTTCGGCCAAGCGAAACAATTTTTCAGCTCTTTTGAGTTTATTTTCTTTTGTTGCGTTGTACTTTTTGGAATTTCGATGGCTTTACCCGAAACTCATTTTTCAATATTTGCCGAATGGAATATTGCGATATGTTCAGTTCACGAGCCATTTTTGGGCCAAAGCGACGCGGGTTTCGATAATGTCGCTTATTTACTTTTCGAACCATTTCTGCTGATGTTGCTGTTTTCCTCCGTCCACTTCATTGACGTCGGGCTATGCTACCAGTATCACGGTAACTAGGGATGGTACGAGACACAAAAGATTTATTCACATTTAAGTGCTGGAGTGCTCTAACTATAGCTACTTGTGGTTTTCCAACCAAATATAAAGAAATTACACTATCACGCTTGAATTCCATCACGAATAACTTTTTTTTTGGAAAATTCTCACCAAGCTGCTTTTGTACGCTTGTAAACAATATAATGAGCTGTCACCGTAATAATTTTAACAGCTCTCGGACGAGTGGCTTAGAAATGACAGCAGTCTGAAGTTGGTTGCAGTTTTTCATCTCGCCCTGTACATCCAAAGGTCCTTAAAATGCAGCCCAAGATCCTTTCACTTCTAATTCATGGTCGCCAGCAACCAAATTTTATGAAGTATTTTATGAAATTTTGAAGAAGTATGTTTAAATAATATTTTTTTAAATTTAGGGACTCTGGGACGCTTCTTAATATCCAAATTAAAATCTTTCGAAATTTAAAATGTATATATGCCTTTCATATCAATTTTTATGTCTTTTATTCAAAGAAGTGAAGATGTTAGACGAAACTTCACATAACAATCAATGTGTATCAAAGTTCTATCAAATTCCTACACCTTTTTCTCGTTCAAACATTTCTCTGATCATCAATACCTCCCATAATTTCGACTAACAGCTCCAACTTTGATGAAACCATGTCAAAAGCAACACTTGAACATTAACATTTACGATAACTGCCATTCGAGCTTATACCAAGAGAGGAACGCACACCAATTGAAACTGACTCTTGTTTGTTGAAACCGGATAACAATCAGAATTCCGGTTAGAGTGTCATCCACATGTTACTTATACACATAGCAAACAGAATATGGATGTGTGTGTGTGATACCAGTTATCTCTCACTCTCTCCCAGGTGTAGTTTGTGACAAAGTTTTGCATGTGTTTTAAAAAGCGTTTCTTATGTTTTAGTACTCCAGCAGCCAGCATCGATAAAAACTTTTCTTTGCTGTCACATTTGAAGCTGAATTGTTGTTCTTTTGTCCTCTCTCTCTCTTCTTTTTTGTTTTTTAAGATTTTAAGCACTTTCGAATACATGAAGAGTACATCACTGTGATGCAACTGCCAACCAGCATTTTAATGTTGAAGAGAGAACTTTTTGTTGCAACTTTTCAAATGGGTTGATGTAAAATATTTTTGTCGAGTTTGTAGAATTTTGTTTTAGAGTGGAATGATACAAGTTGTTTTTTTTTCGGCACTCTCATGCTCATATTTATGAGTGTTGAAATGGAAAATGCATGCAAACACCTCTCGGCGTTGAAAAATGCTGTAAAAGGTGTGAGCAGAATGACAAATAACTAGAGCTATAATGGTGAGAGCATATACACGTATCATAAACCGATGTAGAAATTAATTTTGAAACCATATTGGAGGAGTTCCAACCGACAACTAATAAGATTTTCAAGCAAAATGCTGTCGAAATATTTAACAATTTATGGACCCCTTCTGACAATGTCGTTGATATCATATCTGAAATAATTTTATATCTCATCACACCAAACAAAAGATAAAATTTACTGTGCGAAACCCTAGCACAGCTTTACTATTTAGAAGTGAGCTAAACTTTTGCAGAATCTTGAATGCCATTTGCCATCTTCCACAACCAACTCAATTTTTATCACCTTCATCAATACGAACATTTTGCAATTTTATTTGAGTGTTGTTGTTGTTGTTTTTCTTGTTGGAGTTTGCTCTGCTCGCTTGACGTGAGCTTCTCTTAGCCATTATTCGTATGCAAAATAGTTCTTACCTTAGAGCATTAAACGTCAAAAAGTCAACTTGTTCTGGGCGCATTCAATTTTGTTCTTTTTTTTGGTTTTGCGCGAATTTCAGTAGAGGAAGAAAGAAAAAAACTTCTAAGAAGAACATGACACCTGTTTGCCTCAGTTCATGTTAAATCGAAAAATTGTCTTCTTTTTGGAGTGTGTTCCATTTTTGACATTTACGCGTTTAGACTCAGGGGAAATAAATCAAAGTTACAAAACAAAATTTAAATTAAATTTTTTAAAGGTGTGTTTGGGTAATTTGCATTTAACTGTAACGGAGAATGGCAGCGAGTTTAAAGAAGGGGAGTTTGAGTATGGGTAGGTAAGGGGAAATTGTTCAGGGAGTATGTACCTTATAACGTACAGACAGTTGTTAAAATATTGAGCAGACCAAGGAAAAAGAAGAGTGATGAGGCCAGGGTTCAAAATGTTCTCTCGAATTCGAGTAGAGACTGGAATTTGAGCGGAAGTATTGCTGCGAGTAGAAAAAGGAAATCGAGTATACTCTACTCTTGTATATCTCTCGAGTAAAAGCGAATTTTCTTTGCATGATTTCGAGTTAGAGATTTTTTTCGAAACGGAGCAGATTCCGCTCTTGCCGAATACTCTTTTAGTTTTTTATGTATTATCTCAACCAGGTCCCAGCAACCCATAAATACACGACTAATTTGAGAGAAATTCCCGCTTCCTCGATGATCATCGTTTAAAAAATCATTGCTAAAACAAACAAATCACGATAGAGACAGCTCAATAAAGATATTATGTTCACGAATATCGCACTATGGAACCATGATCTTTCTCTCTCTCTATCTCTTAAAATTGAAACACATCCGTTTAAGAGCATTTTCGCCATTTCCTACCATGAAAGTATATGACAGGAAGGTTGTTTTGTCGTTCTGGTACACAACATATACCGACCCTTCTGCTTCTGCTGGTTTCATTCCATACCTCTTATAAACCATCTCCCCCAGTCCAGAATTCATAAAAGGTTTCAAATCAGCATAAAAATATTTTCCACTCGAATGCACTCTTAGAGAAAATTTTCACCCTATTTCGAACAATTTTAACTCCCACTTTTATTTTTGAAACAGGAGTACTCCAGATCACACCCATATTAAACATAGAAGAGGAGAGTAAACTTCTTGTAAAATTCGTACACTTTGTGCACTCCCACTCGCCATCCGATACTGTTTTAATCGCATCTTCCTTTAACAACAGATGTAAAAATGCCTCTGAAGTACTTTTTGTTAGAACATTTGAAAAAAAACCACATATATATTTTATAGCTCCTTACTCCTTTACGTCCTTCAATATTTTTTTCTGTACCTTTCCAAAATCTAACCGAACCCCGTAAAATAGTAACCACTTCTTCTCCACGCCATACTTCATTGTATTTGGTTAATGTACAATTCTAGTCGAATGGAACATGACAGTTTTTGCGGTACATATTTCCTGACTTTAACTTCAACGTTATTCTGCTTGCATTCGATTGAAGACAAGAAGGTCCGGATGGTTGCTGCAAAAAAGTCTATACAAAAAATTGAAGCGGAACAAAACACCATTCGTTTCACATTGAAATATTGCACTTTTTTCGGTGCAATTCGTTCTCATTCATCATTGTTCGGGGAAGCAAGCAATGGCCCAGCAGCAGCAACAACAATTTGTTGCATGCCACATTGCAGACTGACAAACTCCAGTGAATGTTGAAGATTTATGTATTTGGCCAAGAGATACATTCGTTTTGGGCCAAGGAAATATTTTTAAACAAAATCACAAAAAATTTGGGAATTCTTTAAATTCGAAAGAAGAAATATTTAATGGAACAACATTTCACTTTTCGTTAAACATGATTGTCCTGCTTCTTATTCTTCTTCTTCTCCCTCGAAGCACTTTCAATTTTGTGTGCCATCATGAAGCAATGTGTCGTCCTTTTGGAAGGTGTTCAACCGGATATTATCTCATAATGTCAATTAGATTTTGATT
Source organism: Musca domestica (assembly GCF_030504385.1). NCBI lineage: Eukaryota > Metazoa > Arthropoda > Insecta > Diptera > Muscidae > Musca > Musca domestica. Next base: position 10,736,763 of record NW_026712277.1, read on the forward strand.
AACTCGATTTCCGTTCGAGAAAATTGTCACCGAGATTTGAGATCTAGGATGCTTTTGATTACGGTAAATGTAGGTAAAAAGGAAATTAAATGAAATTGCCAACATGACCTGGATGGATGGCAATGTTTGATATCTTCGAGTGGTAATCTGGTCAATAAGCCAAGTTAAAGGATTCATGTATATGTGTCAGCAAGATGTAGATGCTGATGCTCATTTGAAGATTAAATTTAAATTGCTTCAATCAAATTAAAGGAAATCATTTACGCCTGATTTGACATTCGATTGATGCCATCCATGGAGAGGATCAAAACCTCATTTAATAAATTTGTGGAAAACACGGAAACTTGTGATGGACAGGAGAAAAAAAAAACACAATAATGTTAAATTATGTTTGAAATTGTAGTTTGCCTTATTAATCACGCTTAGTTGACCATGTTTAATGTAACATAAATAATGACATACGCAGCATCAGCAATAACAACAGCATCGGCAGCAACAACAACAACACCAACACATAAACTTTATGTAGATGTCATCATATCATTATTTTTTAATTTTTATTGCAACAACCACGAGAATATCGCATGAAAAATAGATTCTAAAAAAATATACCCTGAATGAGGCACTCAATAAAGAATCGAGTCTCCTACTCCTCCTCCCATTCTGTCTGAAAAAAAACATTGTATTTTAATTAAAATAGGGGAAGATGGTAGAGCAACAGAAATTGAAAAAAAGACAAGCCCAGGAACTTGCCAACACCACATGTTGGTAGTAATGTTGGCGCCATTTCACAGTTGAACTAATTGGTAAATTAGCAAAAATATCATCTGTGTTTGGAAAATGCAGCCAGAATTCATATTGAAATTTATTATGATGTATGCATTTCGAGCGAAAGGGTGTTGCACGGTGAAGAGATTTGCAGAATATCTTAAAGGAATTATTTTGTGTAGAAAAATAGTTCTGCAGTCGCCTTGATAAATATTTTACCGATTTTTTCTCAATATTAGTGGAATTCTAGAACACAAGATGAGATAAAAAACTGCAACAAAGTCTAATGCCTTAATTTTTTAATTTTTTGTTAAATTTTATTGAATAAAGCAAAAAATGTCGGAAATAGCATCAAATTTTAGAATAAGTTTAGATTTGTTCGAATTGGTCACCTTTGGCACGAATTATGGCCTTCAAATGGCCAATGAAAACGTCACATGCTGCCCGAATGTTGATCTGCGGTATTTTGGCCCATTCCCGGCGAATCGCTAACTTGAGGTGATCAACACATTGGTATTTTTTAGTGCCAATCTTGCTTTCCAAATAGTCCAACGGATTGGTATCCGGAGATTTTTGTGGCCATTGTGCGCTGGAAAGGAAGCGAGGAACCTCATTTCGTAACCATTCTTGGGTGGCGCGTGCTTAGTGCGATGGTGCTGAGTGCTGTTGGAATGTCCTAGGTGTGCGGCCAAAATTTTTGCGTGCCCAAGGCTTTTATACACCCTCCAGAATATTTTCGCGATAATATTCGGCATTTATTCTGATGCCACGGTCGATTAATACGAGCGGAGAGCGACCATCGGCTATTATGGCGGCCCACACCATCACCATGGCCGGCGCTTGAGTTTTGGTGGCCAACCGAAGGTGCACATTTTCAGCTGACCTAACAAGTAAAGATGATCATTTTGTTTGTTTACAAACTGCTGGACAACAAATGTTTTCTACTCGGAGAAAACCTAATTCGGAAGTTCACCACCTTCGGCCAAGCGAAGCAACTCTTTAGCTCTTTTGAGTCTATTTCTTTCTGTTGCGGTGTAAGTTCTTGCACTTCTTGGAATTTCAATGGTTTTACCCCGAGCTCATTTTTTCAATATTTGCCGAATGGAATATTGCGATATATTCAGCTCACAATGCATTTTGCGGACACTGCGACGCTGGTTTCGATCAAGTCGCTTCTTTACTTTTTGAAGCATTTCTGCTGATGTTGCTGTTTTCTTCCATCCACTTCCGTTCCACTTGATGTCGTTACCAGTATCACGGTAACGAGCGATGGTACGAGACACAAAAGATTTATTCACATTCAAATGCTGGAGTGCTCTAACGATAGCCACTTGTGGTTTTCCAGCCAAATATTAAGAAATCATACTATCACGCTTGAATTTCATCACGAATAACTTTTTTTCTGGAAAATTCTCACCAAAATGCTTTTGTACACTTGTAAAGAATATAATGAGCTGTCATTGGAATAATTATAACAGCTATCGGACGAGTGACTTATAAATGACAGCAGTCGGAAGTTTGTTGCCGTTTTTTCATCTCAACCTATAGTGAGTTTTAGATCGCTTCTTTAATCCTTAAACTTAAAGACTTCTTCAGGAGTAAAAAAAAACTCTCAGAGAAACCTTTAAGAAACCACTACAGCCCCCTAGGACCTCATATGTTCGCTTGCTGAATATTAAATCCATATGACACGAGAAAAAAATCTTCCCACACCACCGAGAACAACCCTTTATTCCAATCAAAATTATGTTCATCATCAGCGCATTCATTCGCAATACAACAATTTCTGTTTGGATACAAATAAACAGATGTGTCACCAAATGTTTTGACATTTCCATATCCCCCCGAGTGTCAGATTTAGTCAGTCACTGCGGGCTGCTGTAGCTGTTTTATATGCTCGAACAAAAGCGCCAGACAAACAGTCAGACTGTCAGTCAACCAGAAACACATATGCCGTGTTTATGAAGTCCCCACCTTTTCGCCCAGGCAGCGGAGGGCGACGGCGTTGTATTATTTTGCAAAAAAGAAAAAGAGAGAAATAAATGGTAGAAAAATATGTACTCGGTAAGTATTATAAATTGTATAAATTTGAATTGTTGTAGTCGAACATAATGTAGACAATATTTTTAAAATGTTGACTTCGAATGGCTTTATATGTCTGTCTCTTTGGCTGGTTGGCTGTCGTGATGTGTACGTGTAGATACATGTATTTTTGTATATGAATGTATTGAGTTTGTATGATGCAGGAGACTAAGCCAACAGCCTCACTGCTTTGTGTGCCGCAACATTTTACTCCTTATAGCTCGTATATGGCCAATGGATTGAGGAATCCAGGAAAATGTGGATTTATATGCATTCACCCGCCACGACATACGTCTTGTATGTGTTTGTTTAGCAGTTACGCTCGGTGACTTTGATTAATTGCATGATACCTATTTATCGTCGACGAAATTGAAATGAATGTTCTTCGAGAAATTGTCGTTGACAAGGCACAGTGGAATACTTTAATACGGCAAGAATAGGTAATGAGTAAAATGAAAATAAAATAATTCACTCTCCTTATGTGCAATGTCGCCCAATGTGCCTAGCTGCTGACTAAACAAGGCAATAGTACTGTAGGGACTACTGATGATCTGGACACATGAAAAGACAGATTGTCCGCTTTAAAATAAGCCAAATAACATTGAATAGAAATATATAGATGTGATAAATTGAATATTTTACATAGGTTGCAAGTTCTCCCCTAATATCTATTTGTTTTGTGTAGTGTCAAGGTAAATGTTTTAGATCTAATTTCTACTTAATATTTATCATAAAAAATAGCAACAATTTTGTTCATAAAAAAATATATTTTTTTTACCCTCCGCCATAGTACACCTCAAAATATACTTTTAGACCCCACAAAGTTTATATATTCTTGATCAGCATAAAAATCGATGTCGATTTAACAATGACCGTCCGTATGTCCATCTGTCAGTCTGTAGAGAATCACTCTAGCTTCCGAACGATTTGATGTAGGACTTTTGGAATTAAAAATGGGCTATATAGGTTCACGTTTAGCTATAGCCTCCAAAACGTCACTATATTCGATATTTTAATGCTTTTAGGCCCTGGTCTTCGTGTAACCCAAATATTTCGGATTCTCCATTTATTAGCTATTTTATGAATTTAAATACATTATTCACCCGATCTGTTTGAAAAGTTTGGTATTTAAAGTTCCTAATGGGAACAACACTATGACAGAAAATTATCTATGCGAATAAAGGTCTTCGCATAGCCTCCATATAGCGGTTCCTCCCTATATTCGTTTTTTTTTTCATGATTTTAGCGAAATTATTCACCGGATCAATTTCCAATTTCTTATTTGAAGCTCCTAATAGGAACATCAGTCTATGACAGAAATTATCTATGCGGGTCCAGGTCTCCGTAAAGCCCCCTTATAATGGTACCTCCCTATATCCGGTATTCTCATGATTTTAGCAACAGTATTCACTTGATCAGTTCCCAATTTCATATTTGAAGTTCGTAATGGATACTACAGCCTGTGACAGAAAATTGCCCTTGCAGGTCCAGGTCTTTTATTATTTTTTATACCCTACAACACTATGTGTTGGGGGTATTATAAGTTTGATTGGGCCAAAAATTATGTAACACCACGAAATATTGGTTTCCCACATAGGAAAGTATATATGGATCTTCCTAGCTCGCCGAGATGAGTCGATCTAGCTATGTATGTCCGTCCGTCCGTCTGTCCGTCTGTCCGTCTGTCCATGTTAATTTGTAATCACTCTACAGGTCGCAATTATGGCCCGATCTTCACGAAATTTAGAATGGAGGTGGGTCTTAGGTCAGAATAGAACCCTATTTCTTTTGGAGATGATCGCATAATATTTAGGGGTTGAAATGGACCAAATACTGAAAAAATGTCGGATTTTGCAGTAGCTATACAGGTCGCATTTATAGACCAATCGACGCGGAATTTCGCATGTAGCTAGAGTTTAGAGCGGGGAAGAAGCCTACCAATTTGGGTGGTCATCGGATAATATTTAGCGGGTAAAATAGACCATATCTTTTGTGTTAAAAAAATCAAAATTTTTCATTAAACCGTGAATATTTTAAATCCCGGCGAAATCACAAAGCCATCACAAGGTTACTTCTGACCTTTACTTTGATGTTAACACCCAACAAACCGGATATATAGCAAAATAGGTGCGATATATATGTCTATCAACGAAGATATGCTTGAAAGATCTCTTATATGTCGAGAACGGCTGAACTGATTTCAACAGTTCTCATTAATTCAGAATGGCTCTTGACAGGAAAGAAAAAACGTCTAAAAAAAATCGCATAAAAATATCTCTCTAAAGATGAAAATATTGATTTTGTAAAATTTTCTCATATTTTTTCCATTTTGTCATATTTTTGGCATATATTCATTTTCAATAAACATTTGGTAATATTTCTACAGCTAACAAAACTAAGTAGTTAGGATATCAGTATATCATATACAGATCGCATTTATGGCCCGATCCTTACGAAATTTTGCATGGGGATAAGATGAGGGTCAGAAGGGGTTGAAATGGACCAAAAAAATGCAACATTGTCAGCAGGTCGTAATTATCGCCCGATCCTCGTGCACATTTGAATGGGGGTTACCGCACATTGCAAAAGCCAAGCAGTTTTGGATGGCCATCCAAAAATATTCAATGTGTGAAATAGTTTGCCAACTTTTGTAGACAAAATACGAAACTCTCCATTCCAGTGACTCTATGGAGAATTCACAAATACAGGAAAGACGCACTTCTGACTATTTCGTTAACGCTGATTTCGTGGAAGAATATAGTCAAATGTCTGTATCTCATATAGATGCGTTTCAGTCAAAAGCCAATAATAAATGTTAATCTTTTGCCACTTCTGAGAGACTATGGGTCTTTGGGAAATATTGGTTCCAGATCTAGGAAGACCATTTACGTGCAACATCTACCAATAAATTTGAAATGAGCAAATTAGTTTAAGTTACTATTATTCGAAAATTAGAGAACGAAACCTGATGGTTTTCTTTTATTATTTGTCACAATATCTTGTGGAATTCTGTCGAGTATTTCGCCTATATAAACTGTATGGTTCATTATAGTGTTGTAGGGTATTCAACGGTCGGCCCCGCTCGACTGTAGCCTTTGCTTACTTGTTTTATTTCTAAATTCGTTCCAAATAGTGTAGGGTATTCAAAGTTCGGCACGGCCAAATATCACTATCCATGGCCAGTCTAGGACGTGAGAAATTCCAAGTGGCACTCGGCTTTTGGTTTTGTTTCTTAGGTCAAATATTTTAAGTCATATATCGCCTTGACCATATGCAACGGACTCAAGAAATTTCCGAAATATTTTGTAATATTTAATATAAAGGGATGAAAATGCATACAGAGTTTTTTATTGGTTCATTGGTTTAAAAAATGCTTAATGTTGCTCCATTTTTTGATATAGTCTCCATATAGGTATATACCATGATTTATATAAAATCAAAAAAAAAAAAAAAACTAAAAATGGAGTATGCTAGTCCTCGTCTTCGTATAGGCCCCATATAACGGGTTCCATTTAAAAGTTATTTTTCGACATTCTTTTTTTAAATTTCAAAATCCTTTCAAATGTTTCGGCCCGACCGAACTTATGTGCTTTTTCACTTGTTAGCTCTACTTTCATAATCTGCTAGATATTTGCTGTAATTATTGAAGAAAATTTAATTTTGACGCACAGCGTAATCATGAAGATGGAATATATTCCTCTGGTACTAAGCCAACAATAAATGACAATTTTGAAATCTATAATTAATTATAAAGAAAATGAACGGATACCCCGGCCTTGTCTTAATGTGGTTAATCATAATATTTAATGTCAGCTAAAAAATGGACAACATCGGATCACATCTTGCGAAATCTTCTTCAACTTTTATACCGCTAAGTGGATATTCTAATGAACCGAACCATGGCCAAAAATTGTCATATTAAAATTATATCACCTATGCGTCTATTAATATATTTTCGAACTTGAAATATTAGTTCCCTATTTCAATATTTCTTTTCTAGCTACGTTATATACACCAACACTTTGATTAACATTCGCCATATAAAATCCATTTCCATCAATCACCAATTACCCAAATTATTCTACCCACCACAATCACACCAACTCCAACAGTACCAAATTCGAAAACAATCTCAGTCTCTAAAAAATCTCTAAAAGCATTTTAGAAGCAATTCTTGCTTCTCTCCTAAAGAGCCTGGACCATAATGAACTCATTTTGAGATCTACTTAATGTGCTTCCTGTTGTTGTCGTTGTGGCTGTCGTAAAAATTGTTAATTGTCATAAATGTCAGAATGAATGGCATCCACTTGATAATCACAGATTTATTATCAACAGAATGGAGACATAAAACCAGAAACGCCTTATTGTGACATTCCATGCAAACATAATTATACATTAAGTATTATAAATGTAATTAAGGAAATTAATACAGCCAAAGATCGTAAAATGCTTTGTTGCGTTGGTACTCATTAGGGAGGGAAATTTTCGTATGATTTTTTGGGATTTTTATTAAAAAAAAAACAAATTTAAGCTTTGCCGGTGTTAGGAGGGGAATATTTAATATCCAGTCTAAAAAATTAATTAACAAAATAGAAAAAAATATGTTTAAAATGAGTTTTTTGTCATAAAATTAAACATAAAGAATATGTATTTGAAAAAACAGGCACTAATGATTATTCCTTTATGGGTGCTAAAAAGAAATCCGAACTGTTTATACCCTACAACACTATGTGTTGGGGGTATTATAAGTTTGATTGGGCCAAAAATTATGTAACACCACGAAATATTGGTTTCCCACATAGGAAAGTATATATGGATCTTCCTAGCTCGCCGAGATGAGTCGATCTAGCTATGTATGTCCGTCCGTCCGTCTGTCCGTCTGTCCGTCTGTCCGTCTGTCCATGTTAATTTGTAATCACTCTACAGGTCGCAATTATGGCCCGATCTTCACGAAATTTAGAATGGAGGTGGGTCTTAGGTCAGAATAGAACCCTATTTCTTTTGGAGATGATCGCATAATATTTAGGGGTTGAAATGGACCAAATACTGAAAAAATGTCGGATTTTGCAGTAGCTATACAGGTCGCATTTATAGACCAATCGACGCGGAATTTCGCATGTAGCTAGAGTTTAGAGCGGGGAAGAAGCCTACCAATTTGGGTGGTCATCGGATAATATTTAGCGGGTAAAATAGACCATATCTTTTGTGTTAAAAAAAATCAAAATTTTTCATTAAACCGTGAATATTTTAAATCCCGGCGAAATCACAAAGCCATCACAAGGTTACTTCTGACCTTTACTTTGATGTTAACACCCAACAAACCGGATATATAGCAAAATAGGTGCGATATATATGTCTATCAACGAAGATATGCTTGAAAGATCTCTTATATGTCGAGAACGGCTGAACTGATTTCAACAGTTCTCATTAATTCAGAATGGCTCTTGACAGGAAAGAAAAAACGTCTAAAAAAAATCGCATAAAAATATCTCTCTAAAGATGAAAATATTGATTTTGTAAAATTTTCTCATATTTTTTCCATTTTGTCATATTTTTGGCATATATTCATTTTCAATAAACATTTGGTAATATTTCTACAGCTAACAAAACTAAGTAGTTAGGATATCAGTATATCATATACAGATCGCATTTATGGCCCGATCCTTACGAAATTTTGCATGGGGATAAGATGAGGGTCAGAAGGGGTTGAAATGGACCAAAAAAATGCAACATTGTCAGCAGGTCGTAATTATCGCCCGATCCTCGTGCACATTTGAATGGGGGTTACCGCACATTGCAAAAGCCAAGCAGTTTTGGATGGCCATCCAAAAATATTCAATGTGTGAAATAGTTTGCCAACTTTTGTAGACAAAATACGAAACTCTCCATTCCAGTGACTCTATGGAGAATTCACAAATACAGGAAAGACGCACTTCTGACTATTTCGTTAACGCTGATTTCGTGGAAGAATATAGTCAAATGTCTGTATCTCATATAGATGCGTTTCAGTCAAAAGCCAATAATAAATGTTAATCTTTTGCCACTTCTGAGAGACTATGGGTCTTTGGGAAATATTGGTTCCAGATCTAGGAAGACCATTTACGTGCAACATCTACCAATAAATTTGAAATGAGCAAATTAGTTTAAGTTACTATTATTCGAAAATTAGAGAACGAAACCTGATGGTTTTCTTTTATTATTTGTCACAATATCTTGTGGAATTCTGTCGAGTATTTCGCCTATATAAACTGTATGGTTCATTATAGTGTTGTAGGGTATTCAACGGTCGGCCCCGCTCGACTGTAGCCTTTGCTTACTTGTTTTGTTATTTATTTAATAAAAAAATATTGTGTCTCCCTAAGGAATATGTTCATTGTTAATTTTCAAATAATATGTCTAAACAGAGACTATTAAAATAGCGTCTTTCAAATCTAACTCGATCCCTAACTGGTATACCGGCTGAAAAGCCCTCCATAACTCCTTCTCGAGGAAACATATATAATCCCCCCGGGACCGGGATTACCATTACTTCGTGGTAGTTTCCATGTGGCTTCTTTAGCCCCGTGTGCTTATTTGCCTGCGTCTAGGCCTCCGCTTATTGTGCGCTTACATGCATCGAAATCTCCTTTTTTCGATTTTAAGACATCTTTGCAGTAATATTTGACTGTTTCTCAACTCTTTCCGCTTACTTACTTACTTTGTTACTTTGTTTTTTTTTTGTCCATAGTTAATGCCTTTCTTTTATGACGAGATCAATAGGCACCACTCTGGCTATGACGAGGACAGCGGCTCCCGATTCTGTGCGGTATGTGGACGTAATTCTCAAAACGGATGTTCGTTGGGCTGCAAGTAGGGAGTTTTCTCATGTTTCCACTTGATTGCTTCCCCCAATATCTTGCACCCGTACAAAAGGATACAATTAATCGTTTCCATCAATAGTCTTCTTTTGTTTTGGGTGGAATCTCCTATGCTTGTCGTCAGGCGGCTGAGCTGTGCTGTTATTTTCCCCGCTTTTGTTGTTGCGTGTATGATTTGAATAGAAAACGTAGTTTTTAAGGCTATGCTGAGTGTGTAGAGTAACGTCGCCTATATTTAGGGTAATCCCAGTCGATATATGCCTTTTTGTTAAAAGGAGTGTCTCTGTTACTTGTGTTGCTAGGCTCAGTCCGTGTGTGTCTAGCTATGTCTTTGCTCTGATCATAACTTGTCTTAGTTTGCAGCTATGTCGTCCGCGTAGCCAACGAGGAAAGTTTCTTAAGACATTTCCATCCTTAGATTTCGTCGTAGCTTAGATTCGGTAGGTCTGGGCCTAGAATGGAGACTTGGGCTGCTCCTTACGTGATTTGTATGTTCCGTTCGACTTCGGTTGTGTAGATGTAGATCGATTTACTCTAGTTAAAATAGTCGGCTATGATACGTCTCAAATAAGGTGGGTCATCGAATTGAGCTTCTAATGCTTGTAGGACGTCATTCCACTTCTCACATCGAGAGTTGCTAGGAGTATCAGCGGTCTGCTTTAATGGTTCTTTAGTTGCGCTGCTTCGAAGGCGTGGATGACCTCGCCCAGGGCTCTGACCGTAGACCTACAATGCCTGAATCCATGCTATCTGCTGGATAGCCCTCCTTTTTCCTCAATCTTGGCTTGATATGCCTTTTTGGTAGTTTTCCCGCTGAGTCGAGCATACATAGAGGTAATAAAAATGTTGAATATATTTATTTGGACAGTTTCACTTGACACAAATGTACCTTTTGTTTTATTTTACTTGAAAATATATAAAAAAATCGAACAATAATTAAATATCTATTTGCCTTTCAATCTAATGTGAATCTGCCGCAATTTCCATTCCCACAGTGATAATCAAATTATTCGTTTCGAATGACTTGAAAACCTTTTGTCGTTATTTTCTGTGAAACACACACAGCGATTCCCAGCCATAATATTTCCGCAATTTCCATATTGTTTATAATTCCCAGCTGTTGCGTTTTATACAACATTAAAGGCGGCGAATTCAATTATCACCGAAATTAATTTCTCCAATAAAATTTACATCTTCTTCGATACCTTGAATTAGCTACTGATTTTTTGTTTACGAATTCAAAACAAAAAAAAAACAACACCGCCGATAAACATGCAAAATGCCAATTAACGGCACACAGACGCATGCACACACACACAGACACACCTTTTCATTTTCATAAACAAATATCAATCATAACCAAAATGGATTTTTAATTATTTCTCACCGACCGTCCCAGTCATGCCAGCAACACACCACCACACTACCAACTACCTGTAACATTAGCCAATAATTAAAGCGAAACGAATCAAATATCGCTTTTCTTAGCCAAAGCAAAACGACTCTTGTCATATGCAAAATACCTGAGCATGGATGGAGGCACTCACTAGCCATGGACGGTGGTGGGTTATAAATTATAACATTAACAAACCCAATCACTGATTATGACACCGAAAACGACCACAACAAGAAAGCTGGCAATTTGGAGTTGACCATGGCCCAGCATCAAGCTGAGCAACAAGCCACAGACTTAACCGAAAAACACAGAGAGAGAGAGAGAGAGACAGAGACATGCAAATGGTCGGACAGACACACTGACAGATGGATGGATGTATGAACGAACAAACACACACACACTCAACATACGAATGGGACAGACATTAGAGAGTCTGATGGACAGATATGAGTAGAACATGATTTGTCAGATAAGATAAAGATGAAGAGCTACTGGACTGAGTGTTAACGTGGTGGTACATGCAAACATACATATGTATGAACATATCTGCATGCATACTTTGTGTAGTTTGCCAAAGTAATATGCAAAATCAAACAAAAATCCATCTTAATCATGGTCCCAGATAGAGATCAGAGCCATCTTCATTATCCCCTGCTGCTGCAGCAGTATGAATATCAAGAACATTAAAAGTATCCACAGTAGGAATTAAAATATCATCAGCATCAGTATGGCAGCATGGCCATTAAGTTTGACCAAGAGTATTGGTCAGACTTGGACTTTGTGATTGGACAATGTACCTGATCAATGGCTGGCTACCTTGGTCTACTGTGGCAATGACGATGATGATGAGGATAATGATGATTTGCATTTTACATTTGATGATGTTGTTGGTAATGCAGTTGGACTTGTGTTCATCTGGTCCAACTTGTATGTGTGTATGTATGTAAGTATTAATTTTTTATGATGTTTCCACCAATTGTGGTTTGTTGGAACACATGTTGCTTAATTAATTATAAAACGACTGCAAAAAAAGTTCAGAATGAAGTGGAACGTGTTGCATATAACAGCAATAATTGGCAATTTTTTTTTCAACAGGAACGATGAATCTTTGTGCCCAGCAGACCTTAGCCGCATACTTTGTTTTCAGTTTTCTGTTTTTTGTTATCTCTGGGCTGAACAAAAAGTTGAGAGTGTTGATAGTAGTAAATGGATATGGATTCTCATCATCGCATACCGGATATATCCTGCTGTGCTAAAAGGTTGCATAAAAATGAAATTCTTGGCATTATTTGGGATATTGAATTTTGAAGCGTTTGCAAAATAATATAGATTCACTGGTGAGATCATTTGTGATTACGAGTCATTTAAGATCTTTCGAGCTCATAGGATTTTAGAGGGATATTTAAAAAATGAAGGAAGGGTAAAGACTATCCTCAAATTAGAATTCTTCAATAGTATAACTGGACCGGTGACTTTATATGTCGATAGACAAGCGGACATCAAAGCTGTCAAGTCAAGTGCCATTTTTGACTGCGAGATTCAGCTTTTCTGGGGTTTCAGGACATTGTTGTTGGTAAAGAAAAACAAACAATTGTCCAACTAACCGAAGAGACCAAGGCCCATACGGTCATCGGGTCTCCGTGTTCTTCTTCCTTCTTCTATCTTGGCTTCAGAAGCGGGAGCAGCAACACCGGCGGTGGGAGCAACAGCGCAGCTGGGTCAGCACCAGCACCAGATCCAATGGCGGCGATCAAGTCCTTAACAGTGACACCATCTAAAGCCTTGGCGAACAAAGACATTGGCGGGAAGTGGCTGGAGAAATAAGCGGATCCCAGTGTATTGATCTACAGAATGATGGAACTCTTCAACCACTAGTAAGAAATTGTGTCAGCTGCTTGAAAAAATCTCTATCTATAATCTATAGCCATCTGACCGGTAATCTTGAGGAGAAGATCAAACATCCTTCAATAATTTAGCAGGTCTGACCTGGTAGGGACCACAGTGTTCATGACTACTGAAGACAATGTGAAGATGAAGGAGAGGTAGAGACGATTGAACACCTACTTTGCAGATGTCCTACGTTATCTATTTGGCAGGAGGAAGATAGAAACTGTAACGTTCTTCTCAGACGTAGAACCCATTATCATTTTCAAGTTTGCCAAACGCATTCCTCGCTAGGTGAAACACCCTGTTAACTACTTCTTGAGGTAAGAAGGTTTTCAGGAATACTCGCACTTGCTTTTAGGCCAAAATCCGTTGAAAGAGTAAAAATTCGGTCCATTTGGGCAGGTATTAGCCACTATTTGCACAATAAGGTTATATATGGGAGCTATATCCAAATCTGAAGCGATAAATTTTGGAAAAGGTATTTCCGATATATTTAAACACCAAATCGGATTAGATATATATGGTAGCTGTAGCTATATCTGAACCGATTTTCCGATTTTCTAGACTGAATTCGGTCGGATGTGCCAAAAATCAGGTAATTTGGACTGATATTGGCCATTTGGTGCACAATTAACCCGAAATCGGTGGAAGATGTATATGGGAGCTATATCCACATGTGAACCGATCCTGATACAACTTAGCAAAGGTATTTCTGGGCTGTATCTATTACCAAAAATCATTGTTGTCGAGTGTATATTACGAATTTGAGGGATTTAGACACCAAATCGGACAAAACATATATATGGGAGCTATAGCTATATCTGAACCGATTTTCACCAAATTGGACGTACTTGCTTTTAGACTTTTGGACTGATATTGGCTATTTGGTGCACAATTAACCAGAAATCGGTTGAAGATGTATATGGGAGCTATATTTAAATCTGATCTGATTATCACCAATTTCAATGGTCCAAACAAATGTTGTTTGGAAAATTACATCTGAATCCGGTAATATAGGCGACCTGCATTTTTTTCACAAGAATACATGGACGGACAGACATGCATGAATCGACTCAGAAAGTGATTCTCGCTTGCTTCTCCATGTTACAAACAAATGCACAAAGACATAATACCACTATGGTGGTGTAGGGTACAAAAAATGTCGTATGGAACACTTTAATGTGACAACGACGACATACCTAATAATTCTCTTAAATTGTTTTAGTTTAGAGTTTTTTAATCGAATACCGAGAAACTTAGCAAAAGTTCAGTAACCCCCTTAAATCCTGAAAAAGGGAAACTAAAATAAGGACTTGTGATGCTGAGAATCAAAAATGTAATGTTTCAGCTCAATTTGTTCGAAAAATACCCAAATAATCTTAAATTTTGAGATACCTTTTTGTAGGGCCTTATAAATAGACGGACCTTTTTTCAAACATTTTTTACTTACTTGGAACCACTAAGTTAAATTTTTATTAAAATTGGCTAGCAAATTATTAGCAAATTCTGAAGAACATTTAAAAGTGGGTTGTTAGTGTGTAAAGGTTTTAACGTCCCCAAATTATTTCCAACCACCTTTTAATAAAGAATTTTCATGAAAAATATAGCCTAATAACCTTTACCTCAAATACATCATGATGAACATTGAATATTGTTATAACTTTATATTGACATCTTCCAATAAACAAGGTTATTTATGCTGGGAAATTAATGCCCTTAACTATTATATTTTTATGTCTGTGGAAGGAGGTGGCTTAATAAATGAAATAGCGAAAAAAACGCCATTCACAAACACCAAAATAGCAAAATAAGCCAAAATCATACACAAATGTCTATCAATAAAGTTGTCACATCATTATTGTTGTTATCCGAGAACCACAAAAACATGGTCTCAAAAGTCATTCTGAAAAGGCAGCAGCACGATTAGCAAATGCCAGCTAGTCAGCGCGCCAGCCAGCCAGCTAGAGGTTTAGAAGCCGTAGCTGTTAAGAGTAGGACAGAAGTCATCGAAGCCATAAGGCAAGGCTAAGCGATGGCGTTTTCTTTTTTGCTGTTTCCTCTCAATTGGCATGAGTCACGATTATGTCGCAGAAATTCCTTTTTCAAATCGAACCACCATCAACAATCAGCCATTATACCATCAACTATTTATTTTAATAAAAAGCTCATCGGAGACAAACGAAAAATAACAACAACAATAACAACATCGAACACAGCGAACCTTTTTGTCAGGAACTTCTTTGTTGTTGTTTGTCACACAATCTCAATCGTTTCATACTCGTGTGCTAGCCAAAGACTACAATCAAATTGTTGATTATGCCACATGTAGACGACAATAGTGATGCGAAGCCTAAAACACAGTGGGGGGAATTTTACAAAAATTTTAAAAATTTGTTGAACAAATGCAACTGAATTCTTTTCTGAGCAGATGGAGATAGTTAACGGAAAATATAAGTGAGTATTTTGGGAAAACAGTGAGTTAAATGTTTGAGTTTGTCACTTTTTCTTTGCCCCTATCTCTCCCTTTCTCTTAATCTCTCTCCTTTTCCAATTCACCATTCTTTCCGGCACTTGAGCTACCTCATTCATTTTTTATATGGGATAATTTTTTCCTGTAGAGATGTTGTTGTGTTCTGATATTCCCAATTTTTTGAGATCCTAGATAGTATTCCTTACTTACCATTGATTTTACAGCAGTTTTATTTCAAATTCCACCCACTGTGCTGGACATGAGAATCCCTCACAATAGATGACGTTGATGATGACGTCGCTGATGCAAATGATAATGATGACAATGATCACGATGTTGGTGTTGTTGACTTGGTAATGTTCAAAAGTTGAGGCTCACTGCTGATGAGAACTATGTCTGGTGTTCGGACGGAATGATGGTTATGGTGTTGATGTTCAGCTGCTGATGACGACGACGTTGATGATAGTAAACGTTTGGACCGATTGCATTGCTGTTCTGTTGATGATTTCTCCTTCTTTTTTTTTTTTTTTTTTTTGTTTTTGTGGCCTGCTCTCCCAGTTACGGCTGATAATGTTGATGTTTGAAAGCTTGTGACAGCTCTGGCAATTACAATTCAGTTTAAATGGTAAATTTGAACTGACAATGATGATGACATAGTGTTTACTTCCTTTATGTATTTACGGTTTTTTGTTGGGCATCGGCTCATCATTCCTTGTCGGGATAGTTATAGGCTTTCAATCAATCGTTTTTAAGAGAGGGAGAACGAAAAAAAAAAAAAAAACAAATAAATGGCAGAAAACGAACGAAGGCAAAAAAGAGGCATAAAGTCTAGGACATAATGGCTGGAATGAATTGCGTAGATAATGGGAAACCCAACTGAAATAAAGTGAGAAAACATAATATGAAGGTGAGAATTAAAACAAATATGGAGTGGGAAAACATTTAAGGATTTAGTTCGTTTTTTGTTGTCCTGTAGAAGCTGAGACATCCGAGACTTTGTGGCACTATGCGAAATAAAGGTGGGTTCTCTCCTTTCTCGCTTATACATAACTATAGATAATTTCTCGTAGTTACGTTATGTTAGCTGGAAAAATTCGAAAATTCGAAACTTCAAAAAGATGCTAATTTATTTGGAAATTAAGTTCAAAACCTGTAGATGGTGCTAGGTTGGTTCACAATGACAAACAATTGTATTTTTATTTCGTCCAAAGAACATACTTTGCCCGGAATAAAGAAACCAGACGCCTCACATATTCAAGCAAATTAATATTTGCTTAAAAACTAAACCATAACACTCCATTCAGCCATTCAATGAAGAAAACGTGTGATAAAGTGTTGTCCATGCACTTTGAGTTGGGGCTATGAATGGTACTTCGGTCCTAAGAAACAAAAATACATTGGCGGAGATATTTGAACAAGTGTTCGGAATATAAAAAAGTGGAAAAAAATGAAATCATAACAAAACGTTCTGAGAGAAATAACCATTCGCCTCAGAAAAATTATTCTGCCCTTTAGTTATGAAAACAAAACAATGTTTTTTTCCTACTGCAAAAATAAAAACCAAAGGGTCTGAGGAGGTCCAAGAAGTAGCTTTCAGGCACCAAACGAAAAGAAAAACTAACAAGTAAGCAACGGCTATAGTCGTGCGGGGCCGACCATGTGATACCCTACAACACTACAATAGATTAGAAGCCCCCTTATGTCCAAATCCATTTTGGAAGATTTCGCTTTTGAAATTATGTGCCCAGATATTACCCTTAGCATTTTGACCAGGGACATTTGCCCAATATTTACTCACTCCGTCGTATTTTGCGATCATCTCCAAAAGCAAGAGACCCCTCTGTATCTCCAAATTTAGACTCTTCTATACGATCTTCTTGTCTACGATATTTGGCTATATTCGTCAACGAAATCAGCAAAAAAAGGCAGAAGTTCGCATTTTGTGTATTTCGGCTATCGCCTGTAAGTAATGTTGGTATTTTTCAGACGAAAGTAGTGGACGAAAGTAGTGGCTGTCCTAAACTCTAACTTCATGCGAGATTTTGTGTTCTTTGGTTTCTATTTATGACCTTTATAACGGCTGCAAAAGCAGGAAAACTTTTAGTTGTTGGTCCATTTCAACCCCTAAATATATTGCAGACATCTTTAAAAACAATAGGCCAAGTCCTTCTGAGCATAACCCTACCCTTTTCGTGAGGATCGGACGATAATTGCAATCTGTATATAATATCCCAAACCTGTGTTGTAAGGTGGAAAAGTATTACAAAATGTACACCTTAATAATATAAGTCAAATGGAAAAAATCGCATGCGATAAAAAATATGAAAAAATAAAAAAATGTCACAAAATACAAAAAAATCTATATTATGATCATTTTTGACTTATTTTTATGCGATTTTTTTAGATTTTATACTTTTATGTCAAGAGGGCATTCTGAATTGACAAAATTTGTCAAAATCGGTCCAGCCATTCTTGAAATATAAGCATTCCATCTAACATTCCTTTCCTTTGTATATACACATTGTATATATTTCGCTATATAAATCCGATATATTTACTATCGGCATCTACATAACGGTCAGAATTGACCTGTTCGTCTATTTATGATTTCGCCGGGACTAAAATATTCGCGGTATAATGGAAATTTGACTTTTATTTAACACAAATGTTATAGTCTTTTTCACCCACTAAATATTACCCGATGACAATCAAAACCGGAAGGCTTCTGCCCAGCCCGAAGCTTTAGCCCCATGCTAATTTCGGCGTCGATTGGTCCATAATTGCGACCGGTAGAGCAACTGCAAAATCAGGTTTTTTTTCAGTTTTTGGTCCATTTCGACCCCTAAATATTGTGCGATCATCTCCAAAAGAAATAGGGTTCTATTCTGACTTTATCCCCACCTCCATACTAAATTTCGTGAAGATCGGGCCATAATTGCGACCTGTAGAGTGATTACAAATTAACATGGACAGACGGACAGACGGACAGACGGACAGACGGACGGACGGACATACATAGCTAGATCGACTCAGCTCGGCGAGCTAGGAAGATCCATATATACTTTCCTATATGGGAAACCAATATTTCGTGGTGTTACATAATTTTTGGCCCAATCAAACTTATAATACCCCCAACACATAGTGTTGTAGGGTATAAAAAGGAAAATATTTACCTTTTTAACGCTTTTTGTGTTATCTTTGTGGACAGACAGGCAGACAGAGGGACCACTAACTCAGTATCTAAATGCTTTGGCTGACTGATAGCGTACTTAGTGACGAAGTGGCGGGCAAAAGTAGATACAACATTATGAAATGCCATTGAGTGAGCAAGCAGAGCAGAGCATTTCTTAAATAAACATCATTGGTTTTGATAAACATTTTTAGTTCTTTCTTCCTGCCATTCATTTGTTTGGAAAATGGAGCGAAACGCACATACGCTTAAATACACTTAACACAACACTCCCTTGTTAAAGAGACACAGAAACACACTCACACACGTATAGACACCCTGACCAACAAAAGCCAAGCAACATCCTTCAATTGTTGACTTTTTCGCTTTCAGACATGTACTGACATACAGGTCAGCAGTTTACTGCCAAATGGAACAGTGTTGCGAAATAAGAGTTTTGCGAAATATTTAATGTTGGAAAATCTGTTTATGCTGCCTGTGAGTAGTTCGTAAAAAAATTATACTTCAATGGCCATCAAAATCTTTTACATTTTTTTTTAATTTTATTGAACAAATGTCGGAAACAACATCAAATTTTAGAATAAGTTTAAATTTGTTCGAATTGGTCACCCCTGCCACGAATTATGGCCTTCAACGGAATCGGAAAGGTGCCCGAATGTTGCTCTGCGGTATTTTGGCTCATTCCCGGCGAAGCGCTTGCTTGAGGTGATCGACACTTTGGTATTTTTTTAGAGCTAACCTTGCTTTTAAAATACTCTAGACACAATAGTCCAACGGATTGGTATCCGGAGATTCCGCTGGAAATAAAGCGAAAAACCTCATTTTGTAACCATTCTTGGATGGCGCGTGCTGAGCACGATGATGCTGAGACCTGTTGGAATGTCCAAGGTCTGCGGCCAAAATGTTTGCGTGCCTAAGTCTTTAATAAAATCCAGAATATTTTCGCAATAATATTCGGCTTTTATTCTGATGCTACGGTCGATTAATACGAGCGGAGAGCGACCATCGGCTGTTATGGCGGCCCACACCATCACCATGGCCGTGGCCAACCGAAGGTGCACATTTTCAGCTGACCTCTCTGGAAAGTAAACACGAGCGGATCATTTTGTTTGTTTACAAACTGCTGAACAACGAATGTTTTCTCATTCTCGAAAATCAAATTCGGCAGTTTACCACTTTCGGCCAAGCGAAGCAACTTTTTAGCTCTTTTGAGTCCATTCTCTTTCTATTGCGGTGTAAGTTCTTGCACTTTTTGGAATTTAATGGCTTTGTCCCGACCTCATTTTTCAATATATGCCAAATGGAATATTGCGATATGTTTAGCTCACGAGCCATTTTTCGACCACTGCGACGCGGGGTTCGATCAAGTCGCTTCTTTACTTCTCGAACCATTTCTGCTGATGTTGCTGTTTTTTTCCGTCCACTTCCTTCACGTCAGGCTACGCTACCAGTATAACGGTAACGAGCAATGGCACGAGACATAAAAGATTTATTCACATTTAAATGATGGAGTGCTCTAACGATAGCCACTTGTGTTTTCCAGCCAAATATAAAGAAATCGTAGTACCACGCTTAAATCAAGCTTCTGGAAAATTCTCACAAAAATGTTTTGGTACGCTTGTAAACAATATATTGAGATGTCACTGGAATAATTTTAACAGCTTTCGGACGAGTGGCTTAGAAATGACAGCAGTCTGATTTCAGGTTTTTCATCTCACCCTGTATATGGCTGAGGGTATAAAAAGTTCCGATTTTTAATTTTACCAGTGTCGATATCTCTCTCACTGTTTCAAATATTTACCGAAGCCCCATATAAATATCGTGTTCTGAAAATGGTATTCTCTACCCAACTTCAAAGCACTGTCCATTCATTACTAGGAGCTTCCTTAGTTTCGCATACATATATCAATGCTTTGGTTTTTGATTAACATTTTGCCTTATATGTGGTCAAAATGACAGACATTCATGGGTAACATTGTGCCACCTCTCCCTCCCAAGAGCAGCTCCCCTATTCAATGTTGATATTGAATGCTCTATAAGAAGCGATGGAAATATAAACATTAGCTGGCGTAGAAAAAAACCTAGCAAAATGCTTTTATTAGTTGTTTTTCTCTTTTTGTTTGTTTGTCGCTTAAAGTGGATATTCTTAACACTTTGTGGGTTAGTTAGTTTAGTGTTGCCGTTGTTGTTGCTGTTGTGCTGCTTGATGTTGTTACCACACCATTGCTAACATTAAAAGCCCTCTCTCTCTCTGTCTCATCCATAATATTTTTCTTTTGTTCACATGAAATGTTTACAATATGAAATGCAAAAACAATAACAACATCAATGGCAAAATATAAACAACAGCAGCAACTA
Organism: Musca domestica; assembly: GCF_030504385.1. NCBI lineage: Eukaryota > Metazoa > Arthropoda > Insecta > Diptera > Muscidae > Musca > Musca domestica. The sequence goes on from NW_026712277.1 coordinate 10,757,771, forward strand.
CAACAACACCATCAACTTACAAGTAGTTTTTGCACACAAACTAAAAGATTACAAAGTTCTTAGACAAATGTGTCACACACTCTCATAGCGCCCCATCATCGCTTGCTGTCATCATCGTCAACATCAACACCATCGTTGTTGTCGTCGCCATCGTTGCCGTTGTCGTGTGAGAGGTCAAGCGTTTGCTTGACAACTAAAGTAAACACTTGTTGTGGCAACGGAAGCATTTTCTCAGGCTTGTTTTGCTACGGCAGGAATAGCATTTTTGCAAAAACAAACTTCTGCGAATATGGGCAGTTGATGACGGGGTTGGGGGTTGCACATGGAAGTCGAGAACAGACTTATATGTTTAAACCTACTCTCATATTGTTACCAGTAATATTGCCGGAGACACTATGCACCATAAATGAACGGATTCCAAGAAATATTAGTCGGATAATTTCAAAAAAATTAGACGAGGGGGGAAATTGTCATCTCTATTAAGGTTACTTTGCGAAATAAACTTTAAAACGCCGATACATGTGTATATCGTTTTAATAACCTCCATCATTTGAAGGGAACTTGCAACCTACCTGCTTTTTTACTCGTGAGCTTTACTTTCATAGACTTTCCTGCAGTTATAGGAATTTTTCCATAGTTTGCAATTTTATACCTATTTTAAATTAAGAATTTAAAGAAAAATTCCGAAAAATTAACGAAAAGTATTCAAACAATTCCGAACCCATATCTGCATGCCTATGGAAAATATTCACTATTCAAAGTGTTACAATAACCATAAAAATTGGGACATTTTTCTAACTTTCTAGCAATAAATTAATAAAACCTCAATAGAAAAAAATAAGTAAATTCAAATCTACATTAAATAGCTATAAATTTATTTTCCTACCATCATTTTATGCATAACATCACACCTTTAGCTTTTTGCCTCGTTGAAGTGCCTTTAATTGATAATTCTATTCGCAATGCTTTCTCTTGGCACGCATACGATTTTGAAACGCTTAAGTTCTTAGAAATTAATTTCATTAACTTGGTTTTCACACCGATAAGAAGGGCTACCCCTTTATTTTGGGTCTTTGCTCTCTCTCTCTCTCTCTTTCTCTCTGACATAAACATGAGGGTATTTACTATTTAACTGCCATAATCTCCCTAACGAATGACATGCAAATGCATGGTGTTGTTGTTGTTGTACATGTTGGCTTAATAATTTCCATTCTGTTTGGATGGTTGGCTGGCTTGTTGGTTCGAGTTGGATTCCATTTTTAATTTTGGAAAAAAAAACGTTTGAGGAATATTTAATGTGTACCAAAAAGCATTTAAAAGTATTTCCAGGGAAATTGTTTGACCTTTTGTAAATGGGTTTTTTTTTGATTATTTTAAGCTGTTTTGAATTGTAATCGGAAATATTGAGTTTTTCTCCATTAAATTTAACCACCAGAACATTAATGCTTACAGCGTAATTATATCAGACCAATTTTCCATTGTTCATGTTTAAGATTGAGGATTATTTATGAAATGATTGGTGCATATTGTTGACGATTTTAATTTTTAATAAACCATTGTCATTTGTTTTTTTTTGTTAAGTAGTAATGAATTATTAAATGAAAATGAAGACCGGTGTAGAATAATAAAACAGGAAGAAAGAATTTGGGGGTTATTTGCCAAGAGTAAAGTTAATAGCTTTAAATGATTTAAGAATTTTGGAAAATTTCCGATAAAAATTGTTTTACCAATTTTATTAAACTTTTATGGTATACCTTAAGCATAGACGTAATTGATTTGTTATACTTTTTTACAGAATATTCAACCCAAGATGTGTCACGTATTAATTAATTAAAAAAAAATGACTGCACAGAAAGAGAAATGATAATCCGATTTTGCTTCAACTTTGCAAATCCTAATATTTGCATCAGTGCTGGTTCAGGTGAGAAAATGGACAATATCGGTCATCTCCAGCAAGTCCCTCCCCTACAAATGGTTAAAATTTTGAATTATTATAACTCTGATGAAATGTAAAGTAAGAGTCCGATTTTTGCAATTACACTCCTCACAATATTTTTATTAGCCCAAGGTTTGGCATAAAGATGGAATATATCGCTCCACTCCTTCTGGGTTTCCCCCACAAAGAGTCAAAATTTTAAATGTACATGAAGCTCATAAAACGCGAAATAAAGATCAAATTCCATTCAGACTTGACACATATCAATATTTCTACCAATACAAGATCTGTTCTGAAGATGGGATATATCAGTCCATTCCATCTAGTAACTCCCTCACAATGGGTCAAAATTTTGAATATACATTAAGCTCATAAAACAAGAAATTTACGTCTGATTCCATTTAGATTTGGCACATCTCAATATTTCTAACAACCTGTTATAAAGATGGTAGAGATCGGACCATTTCTTCTGGTACCTCCCTTACAAAGAGTCAAAGTTTTGAGTAACCAAAAGGATCATAACATCCGCAATAAGCATCCGGTTTTCTTCATATTTTACACACTCCATTATTTCTACCAACACAGGATGTTAGGAAGATGGGATATATCGGTCCACTCCTATTGGTACCTCCCTCACAACGGGTCAAAATTGTGCATAACTATGAAACTCGCATCCGATTATTTTCAAACTTAGCACATTCCAATATTTGTGCTAACATAAGACCAGGCGTGAAGATGGAGTTTATCGGTCCAATCCTACTGCCACCTACCCTGGACAGGGTTCAAAATTTTGAAAAACAAAACGATCGAAGAAATCGAAATAAGCATCCAACTCTCTTCAAATGTCACAATATTGGCCCATTCCTTTGGAACCCGGTCAACAATTTGAATAATCATAAACATAAACCAACTGATACTTTTTTAACTTATTAAAGTTAAAAATGAGAATCACCATTTAAAAGTATTTAATCGATAAAATTGCTATCTAAATATTCTGAAATATTTAACTTATTTATTTTTTTTATTATTCCATTTCAAATTTGCTTGAAGAGTTACTCAATCTTATTACAAATATTCAGAACACACTTAAGCCATTCAATTAGAAACTGTACAAAATACTTTTTCTGTGTTTTTCCACCAGATGCTATTTCCTTAGAAAAAAGTTCTTTGACGTTAAATCCTATCTAAATTCAGGCAAACTCTAAATTATCCCTTTAAAACAAAATACTTGAAGCTTTAAAATGTTTTCTCTTCTCCCACAGAGCTATGCATAAGAAACGACAACTTCACAACAATGTTACCCCAAGGCGTACAAAGGCGGCAGACAAAAATACTTCAGAGACCAAGCGGCCACATTTTCCCCTGTTTCTATTCCAATTTTCTGCCTACGGGTAAAAATAAAAAACACACACACATACACACATTCTGGCCATTCAAAATGAACAATCCCATTTGACACTACTCCAAACGAGCAAAACTTTGGCACTTGTCCCCCCAACCCCAACAAAGTTTAACGGCCTGCAGGAGCTCTAGATGGACATGGCCGGACACATATTCTGTTTCCTTTTGCACAAAAAAATAGAAAGGAAAACAGGAAAAAACTTTTGGCGTTAGTCGCCAATAAAAATAACACCAAAAACTTTGAGACAATTTGTAATAAAAATCTTTTTAAAAATTCTTCAAAAGAAAATTTGAATTTTGTTGCTCGAAAGAAAATTTCCCTTTATACAATTATAAGGCCATCTCAGTCATCACCATTACCATCAGCATCAGCATCATCATCGTCGGCATCATTGCCGCCATTGTCATCTGAGTCATCAGCTGGCTTCATTTTGAGGCACAATAGTTACAGTGGTTGGCCATAATCGTAACATGCCATCATTTAAAGGATCGCAGTTATGTGCCCCCTCTCCCTTCTTGATGGAGGGGAGGTGGGTTGGTTGGATGCTTGTTGAACTGGCCAAGAAGAACTCATAAAGCCATATTGTTTATAAGTTTTGTAAATGTTATTATTCATGAATAATTTAATAGAATATGTCTCAATTTCTTACGGTCGTTGTTGTTGTTGTTATTGTTTTTATCTTGGTCACCACCAGTTTTCTGAGAACATGGAGTAAATACTGGGAATCACTTGAAATGTCATGGGTTCATGTGGAAAAATTGTTGACCTTACAGAAAATATTCCGCAACAATAATTTCAGTACATTCAACTCGAAAAAGAAATAAAGGATGATTGAGTTTAAATCTGAACGGTTTTCGTAGACTTTTGACAAAAATGCAATAGAAATGAAATCAATTTTAAGGATTTAAAGGAGGAACTAATTTATTTTCAAAAAAAAAAAAAAAAGTAAATAAAAGGATATGATAAGGAACCGTTTCCGTAAAATACCCAAATACCCATCTGAGCTCGACTTTTGTATACCAGAAATTTTCGATTGAATAACAATAAATTATATGGTGACATCTGGAGGGTTAAATATTAAATCTTTTGAGGCTTGTAACCAGACACCTTTTTAAATTAAGTGAAGTTAGAGGACATTATATGGAAATATTTGATTTATACCTTGGCTTGATTTTTGTAATTCATAAATTTTAAATTGAATAACAATAGAATTTCCGGTTTTCATTCACAGTATTTAATTTAGCATCCTTTGAACCTCAGGATATGCTTGCTTACTTTAACATAACATAACTAGAAACAAGTTAAAAAGCAGTAAGTTCGGCCGGGCCGAACTTTGAATACCCTCCACCATTTGAACGAATTTGAAATTTTTCAAAAAATAAAATCTGTTGCAAATTCTGTTAAAATCGTAATAATACCGAATATAGCCATTATATTGGGACCTATACGAGGTGGACCTACATAGCCATTGTTGTCATAAGCCATTACCATATTCAAATTCGAAACTTGAAATAAACGGTGAATAATGTAGCTACAATAATTAAAATACCGTATATAAGAAGGTATCGTTACATCTGAGCTATACGAAGTCCTGGACTTGCATAGACAATTTTCTGTCACAGCCTGTAGCATCCATAACGAACTTCAAATACGACATCTCAAACAATTTCGGTGAGTATTGTACCTAAAATCGTCAAAATACCGAATATGGAGAGGTACTGATATATGGGGCCTATACGAAGACCTGGACCTGCTTAGACAATTTTCTGTCATAGGTTGTAGTATCCATTACGAACTTCAAATACCAAATTTGAAACAATTCCGGTGAATAATGTCGCTAAAATCGTCATAATAGCGAATATCGGAAGGTTCCGATATTTGGGGGCTATACGAAGACGTGAAACTGCACCGACAATTTTCTGTCTTAGGCTGTAGTTTCCATTGCGAACTTCAAACACCAAATTTGAAACAATTCCGGTGAATAAAGTCGCTTAAATGAACAAAATCCCGAATATCGGGAGGTACCATTATATGGGGGATATATGAAAAAGTGGACCTACATGACCCTTTTACAAACTTATCCTGCCTACTGGCAAAATAAACATTTCTGCAAAATTGTAGCCTTCTATCTCGATTGGTTCGAAAGATAGCGTGACTACAACAGACAGACAGACAGAGAGACGCACATCACTAAATCGACTTAGAATTTTACGCTGATCAAGAATATATATACTTTGTTGGGTCTGACATGAGTATTTCGAGGAGTTACAAACGGAATGACAAAATTAATATAACCTCCATAATATGGTGGAGGGTATAAAAAGCTTGGCATAATTAAATTTTGCAATTCTCTCGCTCCTGGTGAGAATGATTAGACCGTGTTGCTTTTCCCCGTCCAGACTACGTCCTACAGGCTGTTTATAAAGAGAAGCCACCCATCAGCCTTTGTGGTCTTGCAAATTTGTTTCTATTTCATTCCAAGTAAACATGAAACCAAGTGAGCTGTGAGTGGCGGTTACATTACTACTGCTGGCAGGTTAAAGGGAAAAACAACAGAAAAAACGGAAAACGAAACAAAAAAAATCAGTAATGTGCCTAGTTAACATTTAGACTACCTCTCACTTTGCCCCTCCCCCAACTTACTCGGTACATACAAAGTGCAATCCTTGTTGCATGCGTTCATTAACCCGGAACCGCCACCACACAAAAAGGATATTGTAAATACCATAGCAAAAAAAAAAAAAAAAACAAGGAGGAGACGGTTATTAAACCTCGCTCTGTGTGTGTCAGTCTGCTCAAGTTAAGATACGGGTGCTCATTATGTTTCCACATAAAAAGTGGCCAACATTGTTGTCCTCAATTCAATGAATGTAGGTGCCGACAAGTAGTTGTAGTTGTAACCAACTAACTTTGTACACAAGTTTATGGCAGGGATTATGGGGGTTGACCTCAAGCAGGCAAACATTGGTCTTCTTTGAGTTTGGATTTATTTTTTATAAAAATATAAAAAAAAGTGAGAGATAAACAAAGCTTAGGGAGGAAGGACTGAATCTATTTTTGAAATCTCATACGAAGGTATTTCTTGTTGCTTTGGAGATTTGTGTTTAAAGAGTATGAAATTTACGAAAATAGACATTGGAAATTTTTATGAAAATTTGTCATTAACATCTGCAACGTAGAATAGGAACGTAAAACACTTTTATATGAAACTTATTTTGTATCCAGCAATTTTATTTGCTATCGCAGCTGAATGTCGAGGGGCACGTAATTCCTTATTCGATCATCTGGAGCTCGGATAAGAAGATCTATGGTTAGACCTACCAGTATGTCGCCCTGAGAACTACAACATGGTGCCTCTTCATGACTCCTGTGGACCATTTATATGAGGTTACAAAGGTTCTTGCCTTTCGTCGGTATAATCATATGCTTTTGTTGCAGTACCTGCTGGATGTTACCGAGTGGGTCCACCTAATGATAGGACTCCCCACCCAGATGTGACCCAACAATATCATAGAGAGCCTCTAGATCAGGGCTACCACCATAGACAAATAAAGGTATAGACAAAAAAGTTTTAAAATTTTCCCTTCCGGCAGATGTCACTATTGTTGATCTTGGGCCAGTCAAGTCACTCAGGGCCAGTGAAGTCACTCGACTTCGTAAACAATTTATTCATTTTTCTGCTATTTAAGTTCTATATTTTTATATTTGACGACATATTTGGATAATGTAAAAGTAAACAAAGTCGATATTTCGTTTTTAATTCATAAATAATAAAGATTCATAAAAATATTTAATATTTTGTATTTTGAGGGAATTGAGTGAGTCTACTGAACCTCTCTCACAACATGAACGACATCTATTGAAGCACTTTTTTCAGAGATAACAGATGAGACAACTTTTTAGGAAATTTGTCTATGCTACCACTACCAATACAATAGCTTTGATTGTGTATGTATCACAGACATGACCATAGAGAGAGTAACTCTCCCTCTCTCGGTCAACATTGTGTGAGTTAATTCTTTGCAAAATTGTAAATCATAAAATCAAGAGATCTAATCTCTTACATCATTAAATGCTGAAAAGCTACTGCAACTATCTGCATCTATCTTCAAAGTAGAGAAATTTTCAGGAATCATATTTGAAAAGTGTAATATCCCTTTCCGGACAATCCTTTCAGAACACCGCATGCAAAAATCATCCTAGTAACACAAAAAAAAAAAAAAAAACAAACGTTGAAAAATATTACAATTTTTTCATACACTTTTGATAATACAATTTTCGAAAGGTGTCTGCACTTATCGACAAAAGCATGTCGTAAGTCTAAACTTGTTTCAAAACTGACTAACCCATTTTCTAATAAACCTCATTAATTTGCTTCAAACTTTACAATTTTATATTTGACCCCCCAAAAGCAATAATTGGCTTGAAGTAAATTATTTTTGTTTACCACTTTTTTCATTATCTTTATCGTTCGATATAAAAATCTTAATTATGTTTGAGCAGAAAATTCCCGTTAACTTAAAAGTGCAATTGCTTGGCCAAGTTAATGTTACTACACTCTAACAACTCTCTCGACAATAAGCTAGGAGCCGAAGAAGAAATGAGAAAACGGCATAGAGGAGATAGCGAACGGAAGAAGTAGCACCAGCACCAGCACCAGCACCAAACGGCAGCAGTTTAACCAGAAGAGAGAATCATTGCAATGGTGCAATAAATAAAATTTATAGTGGGGAAAATTGGTAATTAACTTTCAACACGCGGCAGACAAGAACCGACAAAAAAATCGAAAAAAAAGAATGAAATCCGTGCTGTGGCTAAGAGTTAGCGAAGTGTGCTCCTCTAAGCTCAATCTAAGTTATCCTGGGTGGAGTTAAATACAATTTTGGGGCAAACTACAATCAAGTGGCCCGTGTACACAGCAAGGAAGCAGATACTTTGTTTCGGCTCTAGGTTAAGCAACAACTTCTCAAAACAATTCACCAGCAACACAAAAAAAGGATAATAAGCAAAGTTTTGGCAGGGGGTGAGAGGGAAAGAATATAAACAATAAATTTTAATAGAAACACTCTTGAATGGCACACAGACAACGCTGTAGAACGACGTGCAATAATGAAATGGTAGACCAAGAAATAATGGCGGATAGACCGCCTGGCAAAACACTGTTTGTAATTTTTAACGGAACCTTGGTATTTTATTAATTATTTTCCCGGCTGACTTATGCCCTTCACAGCGGCTCTTTAGGTTACCAAGAAAATGAAAATGATTTTATTAATCACTCCTCCTCTTCCTTCTCAGTTATCGCTGTGCGGCGGAGATGGTTGATGTTAGCGGTGATGTTGTTTAATTAAATTAATAATTAAAATCAATTATGCTTTACATTGTTTGAGAAACGTTGCTGCTGCTACCTGCCAACTGGCTGATTGCCAATGGCCAAAGTCCCTACCCCCTCTCCACTCCAGCTAGCTGCCCCAATTCAGTGAAAATGTCAACATTTCTAGGGGAGAAGTTTAACATTGTTTATTTACCCTTTTTCGCCACATACATGGACACACTCACTCACACACACACACACACCCATACATTCGTTGAAAACATGGATAAATATTAACAACAAAACAATGAATAAATACAAACAATAGCCACAATAACAATATGGGGATATTGTTTGTATTCCGTTTATGGTTTAATCTTGGCTTTATACGCACTTCCAGAGGCATAATTCTCAAACCAAGTCAAACAAAGGCAAAAAAAAAAAGAAAAAAACGCTTAACAATAGCTGGCAAATGTTGTCGTTCTGAATGTTAACAATGGCTTTAATTTGTCGCATAAAATGCGTTTACAGGGTTTGGGAAACAAAATTGACGGGTGTCGTGGGGGGAAGTTGATGAAAATTCATAATTTACTAAAAATTATTTCAGATTGATTACTTTATCCCAAGTGTCTGGAACTGAGCTCGAATGGCAGATTTCTTGAGTCCAGTCTCATAATTTACTAAAAAATAAAAAAGAAACAATACGGAATTACTCCCTTAGTCCCCAGTATCTGGCGACTCATCAGTCCCTTATGATTGAATAATCTCATTTTTCGTAATTTTTTAGAAGAGCCCAGATTAGCTCCTTTTTATTGCTTGCAAGAGGGAGAAAGAGTGCTTTTGATTTTACTCTTGGGTAGAGAAAATGCACTTTCATACAAATACAACAACAGTATGACATAAACTAAAACAAACTATATGCTCGATTTCTATTGAATTGTACACCCACTCTAAAACGAGCGAATCATACTCGCAATTATTTGATCGAAGACCCGATCGAAAACAAGTAGCAAGATATCTTAATTCAAAAAATTGTAAGAGGGCGAACTTGACCCCTCCATTTAGGTTACTTTGCTATACAATTTCTACTTGTTAGCCCTACTTTAATCATCTATTGGTATTTTCCTATAATTATCGAAAAATTTAAATTTGGCGAACAAGGTAGTTATTTTGAGAGAAAAATTGAAACTGTTCCCAGAAAACCCAACCCTGGAGGTTGCACATTATATATTTCAAATTTAAAGTGGACATCAAGGTGGATCCAGAATCAGGAAGTACGGCTGGACCGTATATTGAATAAATGTAGGGACTTATCCTTGTATTGGGGTGTATGGGAAGATATGTACCTACAAAGTCAATTTTCTGTCAAAGGCTGTAGTACCCATTAAGAACTTACATTACCAAACCTGAAACAATTGCGGTAACCAAATATCGAATATAGGAGGGTACCGTAACATGGGGGCTATACGAAGATGTGGACCTGCATACATAATTTTCTGTTACCGGTTATGGTACATATTGCTAAGTATAAATTCGAAATTTTGAAACAATTTCGGTGAATAATGTCGCAAACATCATCAAAATTCCGAACAAAGGGAGGTACCGATATATGGTGGCTATGCGAAGACCTGGACCTGCATAGATAATTTTTTGTCACAGGCTGTAGTGCCCGTTACGAACAGCAAATACGAAATTTTAAACAATACCGGTGAATAATGTCGTTGGTATCGTCAAAATACTGAATATAGAAAGGTACCGTTATATGGGGGCTATACCAAAACGTAGACCTATAAAGCTCATTTTCAATACCAAAAGTCCTACAGACCAAACTTACATCTGAGTAAAGTTTTATCAACCTACTTCAATTCGTTCGGAAGCTAGAATGATTTCCACAGACAGACATACGGACATCATTAAGTCGACATAGAATCTTATGCTGATCAAGAATATATATACTTTGTAGGGTTTCATAAATGGGATTTTTACACCAATTCACCCTAATATACACAATGTAATGCCTTTTATTTTGTTCTATCCGATTTCATCTAACATCCATTACAATGAATATGAATTAACCGATATTTTGTTTGTTACGGTTCTGTTGTTGTGGCATCGAATCTTCACCCAAAATGCCCTCTTACCACAAATTTGAAGACCCATTGTTTGTGTGAATGTGTGTGTACTGCACATGCATCACTTAATGTTTGCATGCTCGGAATGGCCATGTCCCAAGGCAAAGTTTGACTGCAACAAACGTGGCTTTGTTGCCAATTCGGCCAGGCAATCAAACAGAGTGAGCAACAGCCACCATCATCATCGAAAACAACAACAACGACAACCAATATTTGTTCGTAACAAACAAATTACAGCTGTTTTCTTCTTTTGTTGTAAAAAAAAAAACACATGAGCATCCCCTCCCCCTGCATCCCCTACCCGGCCAACAGAAAACTAGGTCCAAAACTCAACCAATTATGATGATGGCATTTAAGTGGTGGCTGGCTCTTGATGATTGGCAGCGTTTTCCGCCGAAGGCTTACAACAACGAAATAAAATCAGGTGGGAATTTTCTTCGACAGCAGCCTCTTTGAACGCGCAATACAATGTCGTGACAATAGACTCTGGAGGGGGCCAGCCTCGAAGTAGATAAAAATTGGAAAACGACAAAATCATTGTCATTAGTCAGAAGTTCAACAAGCAATTGCATGATAATGCTGCCACAAGTAAACGTTCTCCGCCAGTCCGCCAGTCCGGCTGCCATGGCTGTCTTTTGTTTGTTTATGAGTTAATTTCAATTTCGATATTGTAAGGCATTCAAATCCTCTATGGATACGCCCGATATTCTGCTCTGCCGAATCGCAAAACAAAAACCCACATTGTGTGGCTCATAAATTGTGGTCGAGTGCCGCCAAAACAAACGTTTGCAGATAAATTGACATTTTAATAAACTCAATTGGTTTCAGGGTTTTTTAATGACTGACTTGATAGTTTGTCGTTTTTCATTCTTTGCTTTTTTCTGTTGAATGCATTTTGACAGACGAAACGGAGTGGAGAAGAAGCAGAAAAACGTTTTCTGCACGAAAATCTAAATTTTACATGACCTGAGCTCTGAGCACACCTTTGCAATGGTTTAATTTTGAATTTGGAATTCGCTAACCTACACAGATTTTTCGAACATTCCTCAAATGAACAGTTCTCACATAATTAACAATGGGGTTTTGAGTTATTGCGAAAACATGGAAACACTTTGTGAGGTGACAAAAAATAGATGAGGCGAACCATAGAAAAATGGTGTCTGTGGTGTCAGGACAGGTGCTCTGTAATTCCAAAGCACTTACAAAGTTGCAGGGTGAAATAAAAAAATGTTGCTCTGCGGTATTTTGGTCCATTCCCGGCGAAGCGCTTGCTTGAGGTGATCGACACTTTGGTATTTTTTAGTGCCAACCTTGCTTTCCAAAATACTCCGTACACAATAGACCAACGGATTGGTAGCCGGAGATTTTGGTGGCCATTTTGCGCTGGAAATGAAGCGAGGAACCTCGTTTTGTAACCATTCTTTGGTGGTGCCTGTCCTGTTGGAATGTCCAAGGTCTACGGCCAAAATGTTTGCATGCCCAAGGCTTTTACACCCTCCAGAATATTTTCGCGATAATATTTGGTATTTATTCTGATGCCAAGGCCGATTAATACGAGCGGGGAGCGACCATCGGCTGTTATGGCGGCCCACATCATCACCATGGCCGGCGCTTGAGTTCTGCTGGGCAACCGAAGGGGCACATTTTCAGCTGACCTCTTTGGCAAGTAAACACGATCATTTTGTATCTTTAAAAACTGCTGGACAACGAATGTTTTCTCATCGGCGAAAACCAAACTCGGTAGTTCACCACTTTCGGCCAAGCGAAGCTATTCCTTAACTCTTTTGAGTCTATTTTCTTGCACTTTTTGGAATTTTAATGGCTTTACCCCGAGTTCATTTTTCAGAATTTGCCGAATGGAATATTGCGATATGTTCAGCTCACGAGCCATTTTTCGGCCACTGTGACGCGGGTTTCGTTCAAGTCGCTTCTTTACTTTTCGAACCATTTTTGGTGATGTTGCTGTCTCCTTCCGCCCACTTCCTTGACGTTGGGCTACGCTACCAGTATCACAGAGGAACGGACATCTCTCGATCGACTCCAAATGTTCTTAAACAGGTGTTTTTGAAAGAGACTTAGGGCCTAAAACCTTTATTTCGATTAGGCACGTTTTGGCCGTATCAAATGATATATACCCTCTCTAGCCATATGGCTGAGGGTATAATAATATGTGAGTTGGTTGCTACGACGAAAAATTAGTTGCAGAACATGTTATTTGCTGGGGTTTCTTTAAATTTTCGCTTAAAAAATTAACATCTATTAATTTTTTTCTTCAATATTTTCTCAAAGCGAAAATTAACAAAGGAATCTTCTGATCATCCTTTCACAATAACATTACATCCACTTTCCACTTCATGACGATCACCCAATAATTACAGTTAATATTTGCATTATTCATGTAACTGCAAGTCCATTACATCAACAACAATCGTTCAGAATCGTAAACAGCAGGACAATAATCAGTAATCCCATTCCAATACATCAATTACAGCATTTCATACAGACCACAACACATGGCCGGCTATTCAAAGAGAAATGGAGTCAGTCAGGACATTTATTTGCGAAAGCATATTTAATGAAATTTAAATGGAATCTCTACAATGCCATTCCATTGCATCTCCTGGTGGCCATTTGGGTCTACTACTGTGGGCATTTCAAACTCTCACTTCAACTCCATATCAATAGCTATGACCACGCCCCCTATCGCCACCCACTCACATGTAATTCAGTTATGTTAATACAATTATAAACTGCTTTTGTTCAACGAGACACAGCCAGCAACAACAACAAAAACAACAACAACGGTAGTAAACAAAAACCCTAAATTGATTTATTGTTGTGGACACCACCAACTGAACGGCCAGCAGGCAAAACACATCGTCAGAGTTTCATTTTAAATGGCTGGCTGGCTGACTGGCTGACTGGCTGGTTAGTGAGCTGGAGGAGGTTAAGTCCTGTTCCAGTTCAATAAATGCCGCCGGTACACAAGAGTTCCGATTCGATTCGATACGATTCTCTATGCTAACTAAATTCAATTGTCAATGGTATAATTTTGAATCGATTTGTTATTTATGACGGCAAAACACCAAAGTCCACTCAACAAAAGTTTTTATTTAGAATTGCAGAAATACAACAGCACAACAACAACAGCAGCTTCAACTAGAATTAATTGATTTTCAATATATGTATGTGTGTATATGGGTGGTGGTTGGCCAACTGGCTGCTTAGCTGGCATGGCCAATATGAGCAGTTGGTTGTCCAATCCTTGTTTGTTGGCCAATATTTTGCATTTGTGGTGCCTATAAATATAATATGTAAATGTAAATTTGTGTGTGTGCGGATTAAAACAGCAAAACAAATAAATATGTTCGCAGGAAACTAGGAATGCGCTGCTGCTGCTATTCCTATTTGTTTTATTAATAACAATTTCAAATGCAATAAAATTAAAAGTCCATTTAAGCCTTTTGAATTTTATATTGGCTATAAGAGATTTGAATTTGAGTTAGTATTCCACCAATATTTTTTTTAATGGCCACACCATTTGTTTGGGACAGAGGTTATTATTTGAATTTATGGGTGCCCTACAGGGGAAAATATGGTTTATGGCAACGCGAAAGGGGAAGAACAATTTTTCGTTAGGAATAAATTATGTTTTAACACAAACTGGCACCTATAAAATATTCACAAATAATTGAAAAAAAAAAAAAAAAAAAATCATAGTTTATCGATATTTTAGATGTGTTTTTGTCCCGGAGAGGGTTTGGAGAATTAATAACCCGTAGTTTCTCAATGATTCGATAGACTTAGAATAAGTTTTGCTAATAACCTGTAGGAATTTACTACTTTTGATTTTTTTTTCGATTTCATAAAGGGAAAATCTTTAATCGTAGTAAAATTTGTACATTCTTGCAGTTGTGGAACAGAATAAATAAATAAATAAATAAATAATACATATAAAAGGGTATTTTTAATGTTCTTTTTATTTCCAATATTCTCTTGATACTTTAATCCTATATTTCCAAATATTAAGAATTTTTCCTATATATTTTGAGATTTTCGTACAAAGTAAAAAGTATTTTAGATGTCAGTGAATATATCTACGATATTTCCAAGAAGCTTTTGATTTTAATGTTGTAAAATTATATTCCAATAACAGTGTCTTAAATCTCAACCCATTAGAATTCCCATTCGTGTCATGCAGAAGGTAGGGAGTGTTTTCAAATCACTCTCATAAATTATGATTTGTGTGTTCTAAACTTTATTTTTTATTTCTTTTTTTAATTTCGAATTGCCCTAAAATTCCAATGAAAAGGATTTCGCAAAACTTCATAAAAACCATATGTTTCCAAAACAAATAAAAGGCCAAATGGAATTAGTCATAATGCCAGTTAGTAAGGGAGTCAATGAATACGTGCTGATTCTAAATGGCGATTTTATTAACATTGCTCTCAAAACTTTTTTATACCCTCCACCTTGGAATGGAGGATATGTTAAAGATGGCCGTCTGCCTATCTGTTGAAATCACGATACAGCCCACTTTATTTGGAGCGTCCAAATTTAGCAGAACAATTTGTATTATGTCTAGGATGGTTGGTATTAAAAATGAGATATATCGGTCCACGTTTTGGTACAGTCCCCACGTAACGGTACCTTTCGTTATTTGATATTTTCTTGATTTTTGCCATATTTTTCTACAGATTTATCTAAAAATTAGATTTGTAGGACATAATGGGTTCTAGATCGTGTGGTGAAACACTGTGTGTATAGGTCCACGTTTTGGCATAGCCCTCATACAAGGGTACCTCCCGATATTCGGAGTTTTGATGATGTTTGCCACATTTTTTTCACGGATTAGTCTAAAAATTGGAATTTGTGGGTCATAATGGGTTCTAGCTCGTATGGCGAAACATTGTATGTGTAGGTCAACGTTTTGGCATAGCCCACATACAAGGGTACCTCCCGATATTTGGTATTTTGATGGTTTTTGCCACATATGTTCACGGATTTTTCTAAAAACTAGTAATTGTAGGGTATAATGGGTTCTATCTCGTGTGGCGGAACATTGTATGTATAGGTCCACGTTTATGTATAGCCCCACACAGGAGTATTTCCCGATATTCGATATTTTGATGATGTTTGCCACATTTTTTCACGGATTTGTCTAAAAATTGGTAGTTGTTGGTCATAATGGGTTCTAGCTCGTATGGTGAAACATTGTATGTATAGGTCCACGTTTCGGTATAGCACCCATATATCGGTACCTCTCGATATTCGGTGTTTTGATGATTTTTACACATTTTTTTAACGAATTAGTCTGGAAAGTTGTTTTTGTTGTTCGTAATGAGTTGTAGCTCGTGTGGCGAAACATTGTATGTGTAGGTGCACGTTTTGGTGTAGCCCCCATGTAACGGTACCTACCGATATTCGATATTTTGATAAAAATTGATATTTGCAGTTCATAATGGGTTCCAGCCAGGTGGCCGAACATTGAAAATTAAGTTCCACGTATTCCTATATATTCTTAAATACAAGGTCTACAATGAATCTTAATTCGAAAATTAAAATGGAAGAGGTGAACTTGCCTCCTCTATTTGGGCTATTCTGTGAAGTTAACTTCTAAAATGCGGATGCACGTATCTTCCAATTTTAGCTCCACATTCACAATATACTTGATTTTTCTTGTAATTATCTTTTTGTGTTTCACAGTGTAACGTTTCCAAGTGTTATGGCTGTTTTTTTAGCTTGAGTGTTGCTAATTTTGCGTTTTTACTTAAACAGGAAATGTGTTTAACTTTTCACGCTGTTCTGCCACATCCTCCTTTTACTCACTAAACATGGAATCCATGGGATATGTATTCCAGGAGTTATGTATATTTCATATTTAGCGATTTCCTTCAATAATATCTGCACATTGTATTGCTTGTTTATTTATTTATTTTTTTTTTTTGGCTTGAGTATTGCAAATTTTGTGTTTTTTTGTTTTTTTTTATCCTCATTTATCTGCAATATTCTCTTTAGAGCAATATAGCTTGAAAACTCTATGCTTTACAGCTATCTGCAGATTTCATATTCTTCGCTCTTTTTCAATAATCGCTCTTCGATCTTTTTCCATAATTCATAAAACAGGCCATTCTTCCCTAAAGTGTTGCTAATTTTGCGTTTTTGCGAAAACCTAAAATATTTGCAGAATTTTCCCATTTCTTTATCAGTTCCTCCAACAAAGTTGTTAGATTTCAACTGTTTTATGTCATACCATAAAACCTAGACAAAACGAGAGGACCTGTGAAAATGGTAAAGATGTAATGCCAGTAAACCAATAAACATTCCCATCCGTAGGTCATAACAAGACATTAATGTGATATCGTAAAAATACGTTTAGAAGTGGCCGGTCATTTCAGGGAAACGAAGTTATCTCGGTTTCCACTTCAACATTTTATGTTCATTTGTGTTTGTTTGCTTGTGTGTAAATTTGTAGATTTTATTGATACTTAATGCGAAAGTTATAAAATATTATTAACAAATATGATGACGTGACTGAAATATATCCTCCAGAGTTCTTCTCAACACAAAGGCAAAGTCAACACTTTCCTGAGAAAAAAATATTTGCTTTATTACCAATTTCGGTGTCTTTTGGTCTCGGTGTTTATTTCTCCATTTTCTTTTCTCTCTGTGAGACATTTTTTAATTATGATGAAATCAACATAAAACGGCAAGCGAGTGGATGGATGCTTATGTTATGCCTGAGATGCCATTCAATATTTGCTTGTACAAATGCTCATCAACATCATCATCATCATCATATTGACCTCATGTACATTTTTAATGAATCTTTGTTGAATTTACAGATGTTGTTGTTGCTGTTGTGTTCTCCGTCTTCTCAATTTAAACCACCAGGATGTATGGCTTGATTGTATCCTGCTGTGAGCTTGCAAAAGAAATATGTTTAATAACCCAACTCTTTACGTTTGGTTACTTTGCATTATTATGCCTCCTTTAAGCCTGGTGAGCATCGCACATATTCCATGGCAGATATTCCGCGAGCTATGCATATTCATGGTGGACCTAATGAGATATTTATCCATTGAAACATTTACAAAGTGCCCAGCCCAGCTCGGTCTTTAATATTTCTGCTCGCCACAATTCACATTTTTGTGCTTCGCCCAGTCAGGCAACAACGAACGGCTGGCTAAGGACGGAAAGATGGACCACGAAAAATGGTTTATTAAGCAGATGCAAAATACACCGGCATTTCAATACAATTCGTTCACACTGAATTTTATGATAAATTGCCTGAGAATATTTTGTTCGCATCTGTAGGACAGAGGCCAACGGAGTAAAAGAAGAATGTTTTTAATTTCAGCATTTTAATTTGAATACGATTTTTTTGCTTTGGAATGATATATTCCGTATGAGAGTTCAAGGATATTTATCTCTGTAGTTAATTTAAATGTTTGTAAGGTGGAAGGGGACTGAAAAACATTTCCATAATCCTCTGGAAAGTTAATGTATTAACAGTTTTTAACATGGGAGAGATATCAATTTTAAGTTCAAACAATTAAGGGAAGGACGATTTTTTGCATTTTTGAGGGTTTTACAATATTTTCCAATGGACGTAATTTGGGATATTGGACCCGAAATAGATCTTTTGTATCCTCTTAAAAATATTCAGTTATAGCCTATTTACAGATGTTCCCCGGATAACCTTTGATTCTAATAAAATATTGAATTTGGCTGCAAAGTGTTCTCTCCAACATAGCCCAGCCTTATCACTCATCTTCTAAGCTGGAATATCTAAATAAGTTAAAGAAAAGTCAGAATTTCATTTCCTAGTTCGCTCCCATTCTCCATTCTTTCCCAAAATCTAATATTCCTACAGACATGTTGACATTTCATGACACTGATGAAGGAAATTAAAATAAATCTTTGTGACATATTGTCATTGTCTGGTATTAGCCAATATTCGGACGTATTATTTTTTTGTTTGGAACATTTCTAAATTAATTTAAACATTTACTACATGTTTTCCTAGTCTAGAACATGACTTTCGAAGAAGAATTTCCCTCCAAAAAAAATATACAAAATTTTTAGTCAGATTGCTTACGAAAGAACATGGATTTGCTAGTCGCAAACGTTTAAATCACAAAACAAACATGGACAAATGAGATTAGCAACGGCGAACGGCAAGAGAGAAAAGGCGGCCACCAAAAGTTCCTTGGATCGTCAAATGTTTTCGTTTTTGTTTCCAAAACATTCGAACCGGCAACTAGTAAATCATCACAGTTTGTCCCTCAAATAACAGAATTTCGATAAGCAAAACATTTATAAATCTTGTAAATTTTTTCTTAGGTTTTGTCTCGAAGAATTCGAGAATAGTTCTACCGCTCTACCTACCAACGTCTATTTGCTTTGGCTAATGTGTCACATCGAATCATTTGAATTGCATCTGTTGGAATAATAAAAAAAAAATGGAAAAGACCAAACGAAATCTTTTGATGATGAGATGAACGACATGAGACGACGACAGATGACGTTGAGGCCCGTCGCTCGAGATGATGTCTTCTAGGCAATGAAACAATTATAGTTTGCCTACTCCCGGGGAGAAACGCTGGCGAAAGACCAGGCAGCCGAGGAGACATTCATACTTCTAGGCCAGACAGTTGTTTTATAGTTTTAAGAATGGTCCAATTTGTTGTAGTTGTTGTTGCCTTCGTTTTGGTACCGGCATTAACATCAGAAATAGACGAAATTATTTGTCTGCGTTATTTTTACAATGTTTGTCTTTGCCGTTGCTGTTGTCAAATGCCTTTGTCTGGTATCTGCGGGATTTAGTGTTTTGATTTCCTCAATTGTTGCCGCTTGAGCATGGGTACTGGATGGAGGTACATATACATATACGTACATACTCGTACATCCATACACACATCCATATGTCTCTGGTGTTTCTATTTTTTGCCGTTTGTCTAGCACTTATTCATTTACTTCAAATTTGTTACAAGGCATGGTATCTATGTGC
Source organism: Musca domestica (assembly GCF_030504385.1). Lineage (NCBI taxonomy): Eukaryota > Metazoa > Arthropoda > Insecta > Diptera > Muscidae > Musca > Musca domestica. The sequence goes on from NW_026712277.1 coordinate 10,777,565, forward strand.
ATGCCCCATATGCTAATGCCACACGTATGGATTGGAATTGTGTTGTACAGAGGTGTTGAGAAAAAAGTGCAGAGATGTTATTCACTAAGAGAAGAACTAAAACAAGTAAGGTTCAGTGGGTCCATTTTTCATTCCTATATGATGTATACAGGGTGAGATAAAAAAACTGTAGGAAAGTCAATCGCAGTTTTTTTTTAATTTTATTGAAAGCAAAATATGTCGGAAACAGCATCAAATTTTAGAATAAGTTTAGATTGGTCACCTTTTGCACAAATAATGGCCTTCAAACGGCCAATGAAACCGTCACACGCTGTCCGAATGTTGCCCTGCGGTATTTTGGCCCATTCCCGGCGAAGCGCTTGCTTGAGGTGATCGACACTTTGGTATTTCGTAGTGTCAAACTTGCTTTCCAAATTACTCCAGACACAATACCGGTGATTGGTCCAACGGATTGGTATCCGGAGATTTTGGTAGCCATTGTGCGCTGTTCATTCTTTGGTTGCGCGTGCTGAGTGCGATGGTGCTGTTGGAATGTTCAAGGTCAAACTGCTTTTGTACGCTTGTAAACAATATAATGAGCTGTCACTGGTATAATTTTAACAGCTGTCGGACAAGTGGCTTAGAAAAGACAGCAGTCTGAAATTGGTTGGAGTTTTTTCATCCCACCCAGTTCCATATCTCGCGAAACTAATTATTTATACCCCAGAAACCCCTTCCCCAAAAAATGTTTCATATCGTCTCTTTCTAAGTTTTGTTTGTCACTTCATACCACTTTTTGGCACTCACAGTACACAGCCTAGACATATTGGTTTGAGACTTTTGTTGTTGTTCCCTTTCAAAAAATCACAACACATTTGTTGACTTTTTGTTGATTTGCTGTTGCAATTGTCATTTGTTGTTGTTGTTGCTGTCGAACAATTTTTCTTAGACTCATTGCCTGGCTACGTGTTTAATCCACAGCCCGAAATACAATGATGCATGCCAAGCAATTAGTTAAATGGTGTCTGCCACTCGAGTGGGGGTCACGAACAGGAATAGCTAAGTCACTTTTCTCTTTGAGAGTATTAACACGAAACTCTTTGACAAGATGTTAATGCGTTGCCGAGAGAATACATAACTGTCACTGCTGCCGATAAGTGACATAATTCTGGGATGACTGAGATTTTCGATTAGTAGATTGAGAGGAGATCGATAAGCTCCATTTGGGGGAATTTTCCATATTAGAGTTGTATATTGCTTAGCAGAGGGACAAATATTTTAAAGGACTAATATTTGCTCATTTGAGCAAAATTGCCACTATTACAAATTCATTTTTTTGTAACCTACCCAAAAATGTTTGTACAAATTAGATGAGTTTACCTGCCCTATAAAGAGTACTCTGTTCTAATATAAAGTCATATATTCTTATAAATATTTTTTGTCTTGTTGTTTCGAAATATTTAGGCTAAATCCCACTATTATTGTTTTTCCATATGAACAACTTTTATTTATTAGTGGAGAGAAATGTGAATTTTGTGAAGAAAGACCTTGCCTTCCATCGACTCGTCTATGACATCATATCCCTCGATCTGCTCATCTTTGGACAATGAGCTCTATTTGTCTTGAGCTTCAACTCTCCTTAGGAGGTTAGATCACCTGAATCTCCGGTTTCAGTCATCTATGGACAATAGTCCCTGACCCGCCAGACTCTCTCTCTCTATTTGTATTCTTGATACTGGGGCATAACACATTTTAAAAAAAAAAAAAAAAAATATAAACCTTTCAATTATTTCTATATCAAAATTCTAGTATTTTTTATAACTATCGGTTAGCGTTGACACTTATTTATATAGTAATTTTTGAGAACCCATTACTTATTTTTTTTTGTAATTTTTGGAAAATAGTTAAAATTTGGAATCTCCATATTCATTTTTAAGAATTCAAAATTATTTAAGAATTCAGAATCAAAAATCAAATACTTGGAGTTCATTAATTTCGAAAACAATTTTTTATATTTATGTGATCGTTTAATGCAGTCTCAGGCAAAAACAAAATGCCAGAGCACTCCCCAGTTATTAATTTAGCTTAATATGCTCTTTGATTTCATTACAATACTCCCCCTTCCCCGCCAGAACTATATCCAATCAAATTAGTATTCAATGCATGTAACTGTAACTTACGAACGAATGAAATTATTTCTAAATCTAGCAAATGAACGCTGTCAGATTTCCCACGCAACACCATCTCCGATGCCGACGCCACCGTCAAAGTGGCTTCATTTCATTTGCGAAATAATTTCATTGCTGGCTGCCTGACACCACGCTGCCACTTTTGGGAAAGTTTTGTAGATTTTTTCCTTCTGCCTCGACTTGTTTTGTTTCGGCTTTATTTATATTTAATTAAGAATTCCGCCTCTGTAAATCTTTGCTGTTTCATTTCGCCCTCACCGCCGTCGTTGTCGTCGTCTTCATCGCCTTCGTCTTCTCTTGCTCAAACATGCACCTTAAATACAAACACTGAGCCAGGCAAGGACTATGTGACACCAGTAAATGATAGGGGAATGGAAAACTATGAGTGCGGCAAAGGGGGGAGAGCTGGGCTGGGGTAAATGAGTAAAACAATGTGTCCTTGTGTCGTTAATTGGCTAAAGAAGCAAGGCTTTTACGTTGCTGTGGTTCGGTTCTCGATTGCCTGCCTGCCTGCCTGCCTCTCTGCTGGATTGTGGGAGCGCAGTTAGCTAAGTTTGTTTGCCGACTCATTAGTATTCAA